>NC_044997.1:2637743-2736799 GCF_008728515.1 Papio anubis
TTCCCCGCGGCTGCGAAAATTGTTACTTTGTAGCGCAGGCACCATCCTGCGCCCGGGAAAATTACCAACTGACAGCGCAGGTGCAACATGACCTTTGACCAGAGAAACCAATACCTACTTGGTCACGCCCTCCGCGATGAGATCATCTCCGCCTCTGGCCCAACCCCTTCTCCTCCAAGTGTATATAAGGCACTGCATTACTGCCATTAAACGAGACTTGATCAGAGCACTGTCTTGTCTCCATTTCTCGTGTCTCTTGTCCCCCAAATTCCCACTCCCTCCTCCAGGGCCTGCTTCGACGATCCCGCGGGCCGGGATAGGCAGATAGATCTGAGAGTTTGGTTTCTAGCAAATTGTTTAAAATTTTCCCAGCCTCAGTTTCTTTTAGCAGTAAAAATAAGGATATTGTATCCACTACTATAAATACTAATTTCAATATAGGCACTAATATAGGTGGGTTCTAACAGAGTGAGAATTGAATAAGGTATTATACAAAAGGGCTTAACAGAGAGTACAAGATACAGCTAATCCACTAAATATCATTTCTCTTCTTTCTTCTTTCCCTTCTCTATCATTAATAGGGGAAACTGGGCTGTGTCGTGTGTGTGTGTGTGTGTGTGTGTTTGTGTGTGTGTGTGTGTCTTTTCCTTGAGATACGGTCTTGCTCTGTAGCCCAGGCTGGAGTGCAGCAGACTGACCACAGCTCACTGTAGCCTCCAACCCTTAAGCTCAAGTGATCAGTTCCCCTCAGCTACCTGAGTGGATGGGACTACAGGTCAATACATCGAGTTCCTGAACTCAAGGAATCTTCCCTCCTCAACCTCTCAAAGTGCTGGGATTATAGGAGTGAGCTAGTACACTCAGCCTTGGGCTGCATCTTTTGTTTTGTTTTTTGGGACAGACACTCACTCTGTTACCCAGACTGGTGTACAGTGGCATGATCTTGGCTCACTGCAACCTCTGCCTCCCAGGTTCAAGCCAATTCTCCTCCCTCAGCTTCCTGAGTAGCTGGGATTATAGGCACGTGTCACCATGCCTGGCTGATTTTTGTATTTTTAGTAGAGATGGGGTTTCACCATGTTGGCCAGGCTGGTCTTGAACTTCTGACCTCAGGTGATCCATCCACCTTGGCCTCCCAAAATGCTGGGATTACAGGCATAAGCTACTGTGTGCCTGTCCTTGGTCTTTGCCTTTAAGGGAATTTAGATTCCCATCAGTGGAAGGAGGATTCCACTGTGAGGGAGAACAGGATGAGCAGATGGGTACTGCAGGGGCCACAGGGGAGTCTGGGGTGTAGGCAGGTGGGGCAGATGGTAGGAGCCTTTAAAATCCAACAACATCCAGATGAAGAACTCTGGGCTTAACCAAGCAAGGGTTGCAAGCTTAGCTTTGTTGCTGTTCTTCTGTTCCTCCTCCTCTTTCTTCTTATGTTCTTCTGGTAAGTTATCTGCAAAAAATTAAATAGGTTAAAAATAACATTTTATTTTCATGAACTTAGATTTCAGTAGCCATTGTGGCCAATGAGATGAGGAAGGATGTCAGGGCAAAGTGTTTTTTATTCACCTTACATTGGAGAGCCCTCAGTCTGGAGTGCACCATGCAACCTAGAGTTACTAAGGGACTTTTGCACTATCTATGCCTGTCTTCCAAATTGGGATTGAGAATTCCTCTCTTAATGGTGGTTATGTCCAGCATATTCTAACTGACTTATAAATGTTATTTTCCTTGGGGCAAGAATTTTCTCTAAAATCTAGAATAGTAATACTAAATGGATTTAATTATCTGCAGAAGAAAATAAGCTGATTAGAGTCCAAAGTAGCTCCCTCACTTAAGTCAATTTAATGAAGTGTGAGAACTGTTTATTGAGCAACTGCTACCCCCAGACATTGTGGAAAGCAAAACAGCCTCCTCTTCTTACGGTATTCCTGGTAATTCTTAGGTGCAGAATAGGGAAATAAAGCTGGCAACTGTTATGTGCCCTTTGGTATACATAACAGGGTTATCTCAGTGGTTTGTTATGGAAAGCCATAACTCATAACTCTGTTACCTAAATAATGGTTCTTTAGGCCTCAGTTTAGTCATCTGTAAGCCTCTCCTTACAGAGAGGCAGTAGAAATGAAATGAAAAAGAAAAAATGTAAAACTCTCAATGCCTGACTTTTAGAAGGCATCAGCCAATAGGAACTCTTATATTTTATTCACTGTAAAACTAACAAAAGACCTGATTTTTATTGGTACTTTATAAGACAAATCATAATATCAAGACATCTAAAATTTTAATTTATTCTAAACAGTAAACAGTTATTTTATTATTTTGTCCCCAACCTTCCATCCTAATGCTAGGATGCAATGAGCTTACTAATTGTCATGCACTCCAAAGCATTTAATCCTCCCAATCTGTAAGGCAGGTACTGCAATGAACCCGTTTTACAGATGACAAAACTCTAGCACAAAAGGATTCATTCATGTGGCCAGTCATGCAACTTTTAAAAATACTCCTTTGGTTTGCATTTCCTTGTATCTGAACCACCCTTCTGTTGCCATTCTCTGTAGGTTTCCTGAACAGTTGGCAGGTCAAGTCCAATCATGGGAACTTTTTTCCTTTAAGTAGGTCACCTCTCTTTCTCTTCCTCTCTGTTCCCACCTGCCTATCAGGTCTCCATGCAGTGGAAGGCTGCTTGCTACTGCATTGGAAAACTTCTCCAGACATTTCCAAGTTTGCATTCATTCCTTTAGGGAATTGTTTCAGTGAGGCCTAACTGTTTCTGAGGAAAGCCCTTGGGAGAAAAGGCCACAAGAAGGTAGTGGCACTCCTTTATCATCAGGAGACATCGGGAGAAAAGAAATGATTTTCTACAGCAGCTGGGTGAGGGAAAATGGAATTGCAGAATCTGCGGAAACGGTGTAGCTACAAGGACAGCTGCAAGCTGAACGGGCGAAAAGTCACCCTGCAAGATCTTTTCTGTTTCAGTGATGAAGTGGACTCCCAACATGGAACAGGGAAGGGGGACTGTTACTAGACAGGTGACATTCGGTGCATGCACGAACAGGTCCAGTGCCCCATTTCGGGGGGCAGGAAGGCATCCAACCAGAAGAGTGTTACCTAGGGAACCAGATGGCACCTGCTCCTGCTCACCGCTACCTGCTTCCTCCCCAGGAAAAAGGAAGTCAAGTAAATGAAGAAACGGGGAAGTCTGTGACTCAAATCCCCAGCGACACAAAAACCTGTGCCATGAAAATAATTAGCAACGGATTTCTAAAAAACATTTGCTCAGGTTACAGTAAAAGGAGAAGAAATATTTTACACACTACCTTGTCTCAGAAATAATCACAATTAGGCCTCTTTATAACCAGCAGGTCTTCTTCCTTTCACACGCCATTTGCAGGTGCAGGACATGGTATTTGTAATAATTTTCATTAGCAAGTGGGTCACTGGAATTCACATAGTCAGGTGTCATTTTGAAAAGCTTTTCCCTCTACCCAAATCTTTTATATTTCCAGATGTAGTTGCACTTTGGAGATGTCCTAGTGCTGGAAGTGCTCCCTTGAAAAATATAGTTTGATTTTTGAATTTTATCTTGTGATGTTAGAGATAATGGGACTATAGTCTTTGGAATTCAACACAGGCTTCCTTAGCAATCACTTTGATAATCTATTAAAATAAAAAAGAAGGTGAAGAATTTCCTCATTGTCAGGCAGTAAGTCAATGGCAGAGCTTGAACTTGACTTATTTTGCTAAGAGGGAGCTATAAACTCCAGACACATTACATCCAGCAAATATTACTGTTGAGTCGAGTGCCCACAAAGATTATGCTGATGAAATAATATGGATGTTACAGTGCTGGAAGTTTCTCTTTTAAAATCACTAAGGGTTGCTTTACGTTCTGCCAAAGCGAAGAGGAACGCTAGCAAGGGAGACAAAGAGGTCCGAAATGCGGCGTATAGGCCTCCACTGGTCTGAAAGCTGAGTCACAGGAGTAACATTCCTGCAGCGGGCCAGGCCCTCCAGGGAGGGACACCGCGACTTTGCGTGCGTAAGTCTGCACTAGATAAAGCCAATTTCTCAGCAAAACAATGCCTGTTACCCTAGGTATCACCCCGACCCTTAATTAATATACACCAGTACGCAAGACCAATTTTTGCGCTCCTCTTGTAAAACGGGAAAATGCGTTTTGAAGGCAGTGTTGGAAGGTGTTTTGCTCATTTTCTCTTTCGTCATTGTTGTGGTTAGGGGGCAATGGTGGACTCGGGATGGCTCCCCAAACGGCCGGCAGCCTTCAGAGGCCCTCCCGAGACGTGGAGCCAAAGACTTAAGAGGGCCTGTGGGTGACATCACTTCATTTACGTAGGAGGGCTCATAAAGCGGCGCTCGCCCACCTCGTCCTGGCAACTCGGCGGTGGACCCTGCGCTGACTAAATTTCGGTCCCTCACGCTCCTGGCTCCGGTGAGTCCCAGGGCCCCTGCCTCCTTACTCCTACTGCGGTCCCCTTCCTGCCGCGCTGGTCCCTTCATTATCCGCGTCCCTGTAAAGCCATCCCCTAAAGCCGAGCCCAGTGGTTCTCCCCAGGAAGGCTGCCGGGATGCGAAACATCCTAGATGCTGGGTAATGCGGTGGGGAAATCGATAATTTAAGAACAAAATAAAAAAAAACTGGCATTTTGCTGTGCCGCTCGGAGGGATAGTGTTAAAATGTCTTACTGTTGGCCCGCAAAGGCCTTGTAGTTTTGGAGGGTGAGATTCGGGCGAACAAACAGATCCTTCGTTCTGAGGCTCATCTCCCGAGCCCGAGGCATCTCCCAGCCTCAGAGGGCTGTGCGGGCTGCATCTGTGCAGCCTGGAGGCGGCGGGGCTGTGCTGTGACATTTTCACAGCCCTTCTTGCAGACACACGTGTGCCACGGATGCCGAATTGCCGAGAGTGCAGGCGGGACTGGCTTCCCCGCGGCGCTTTGTGTGCTGTGCTGCAATGTGGCGCCGGCTAGGAAGCAGATAGAACGGTTGTTTAAGCTCCAGCTGCAGCCTCCGCCTGTGTGAGAGGACTAGAAAGCCGGCGCAGGACCTGGCCTTCCTTCTTTGCAGAAAGACCGCCGCTAGAAAATGGAAACGCTTTTGCGAGCTGGGCTCCATTTTAGGAATTCTTGCCCGATTTTTTCCCACTGGAACGCGGAAATGGCTTTCCCATTCTCTCCTGGACCAAGCAGCCTTTAATTTTAAACACTGTAATTAACAATTCGCAGTGGTCAGTTTCCTTTATTCCAGAACATTCCACTTTGAGAGGGATCCGCCCTCTTTGGTCCCCCAGTTTTGAAATATTGGAGGAAAGGTATCTCCTCTTTTTCTGTAGAAAGGGGAAGCTAGTGAGCGCGGAAGGAGAGCGGAAGGAAGGTGCGGAGAGCTTTCAGGCTGAGGGTCGGAGGGCAGAAGTACAGTTTCCAGTCCAGAGACCCGAACAGGCGGCTCTTACTCACGCTGTATTTGGATTGCGCCTTACCACTTCCTCCTTAGCCATGTCTGACAAACCTGATATGGCTCTGATCGAGAGATTCGATAAGTGGAAACTAAAGAAGACAGAAACTCATGAGAAAAATCCACTACCTTCCAAAGAAAGTAAGCCCTCTCCTTCCCCCATCTTTACAAAGGCTGGAATGGGAGCGGCCGGTGGGAGGGAGACTGGGAGCTGCAGCGGGAAAATTTCGGGAGGCGGGGGAGTGCGCACAGGCGGCCTATAGTTAAATGTGGCTTGCAAAAGGTAATTAAAACTCAGATCGCTCTTACTGCAGTAACCCTAACACCTCCGAAGACCGAGGCGGGGGATCACCTTAGGTCAGGAGTTGGAAACCCGTCTGTACAAAAAATACAAAATTGACTGGGCTTCCTGGAGGCCGCCTGTAATCTCAGCTACTTGGGAGGCTGAGGCAGAAGCATTGCTTGAACCTGGGACGGGAGGCTGCAGTGAGCCCAGATCCTGTCACTGCACTATAGTGTGGGTGACAGAGCTAGACTCCATCTCAACCAAACAAAAACAAACAAAACAATAGGGCGAACCTTAAGGGGGAAGGTTTCATGAACACAGGGGTCATTAATTTAGTAATGCAATATTTAATACGCTATAATATACAAACACATTTATCACTGAAAATGTACCGTTATTTAAAACAGTAAACATTTTTTATTTGATTATGACGTGCCTACCTAGGTACACTTGCAGAACGTTTAGGATATGAAAAGATGTTGCAAATGAAAGCCCTTTAATTCCATATTAGGCTGTACTGAAACCCCTTAATCATCCCACTCCATCTTTTTCGTTTTCTGTTTTTTTTCTGGTCGCAGCGATCGAACAGGAGAAGCAAGCAGGCGAGTCTTAAACAGGCATATGCCGCCAGTATTCACTGTACATTCTACAAGCATTGCTTTCTTATTTTACTTCTTTTAGTTGTTTAACTTGGTTAGATGCAAACACGTTGGATGAGTTTGAAAGGACTGTGCTACCCTTTTGACATCGAAGACCTGCTGACAATGAAGGCCACCTGCTTCTCCCATCCCCTGTCTGGCTGGCAGGGAAGGAAGATAGCTTGGATGTTGGTGCAAGACTTAGCGGAGTGGGATGGCAGTGAAATCTAGAGTAAAACCAAGTTGGGCCAAAGTGTCCTACAGGATCTAAAATGAAGTTTAATCAGAGTGCCATTTTTGTTGTTGTTTGAAAGATTTTAATTTTTGGAATGCACAGTTTTTATTTTAAAAAAAAAACAGTTTTAAACTATTGCTGGTGAGGTTGCTTGTTGATTGGAAAGGGTGTTTTATTCACCATTTAAACCTTTGCAAAGTGGCCTGCCCCTTGGCCTCACAGGCAAACAATAACTGACTAGCATCTGGTGATTTGAATAAATTGTGTTACAGTATGAAATATGTTTTACCTAGCTATGTAAAATAACTTCTTTATTCTGGGTAATTGAGATACAATTTTTTTTGGTTGGTTGAGATTATCTTTAGATTATGTTTTCAAAATTGGCTTGTATTGTAATCTAAAAACAAATAAGCACTAATGTGGAGTTCAGCTCCATTTTTGCATGTAATGAGAAGGGACTTAATTATAAACCTAAGATATAAATGTGCAATAAAGTAAGCTAAGAAGAAATATGCTTCTACGACCTCTATTTACTTGGTTTATATTTTCATTAGATTCTTACATAACATTTTATCTGTAGTCACATTGTCATGCTTGGGCTATCCCTATTCCTGGCTTCTGAGACTTCAGTGGGCAGGGTTCATGCATGCAGCATTCATTGTGTGCATGCACTGTGTATACTCTTCCATTTCCCAAAGTGCCTCGCATAGTAATGGACATACACGAGGGTTTAATATACACTTTGCCCCCGTAGTTGATGGAGAGTTATTAAATATGCTTCTTTAGAGGTCCCTTTGAACACATGCATATCATATCAAATAGTACAATATTAAATATATTTTTAAAATGTATTTACACAGTAATTTGCCACTGTTTTTGATTGTGCTGATTTGAATCAACACGTATAGTCAATTATGTATTATTATATATTTTTAATCCAGAGCATTAGATCATTAGTTCATTCGGCCAGTATTTATTGAGTGCCTCCAACATGACAGATTTTTTTGTTGTTGTTTTTGTTTTTTTGAGTTTTGCTTTGTCACTTGGGCTAGAGTATAGTGGTGCGATCTCGGCTCACTGCAACCTCTGCCTCCCAGTTTAAGCGATTCGCCTGCCTCAGCCTCCTGAGTCCTTGGGATTACAGGCTGCACCACCATGCTGGGCTAATTTTTGTATTTTTAGTAGAGACAGGGTTTCACTACCTTGGCTAGACTGGCTTGAACTCCTGACCTCAGGTGATCTGCCTGCCATGGCCTCCCAAAGTGCGGGATTACAGGCATGAGCCACTGTGCCTAGCCCATGCCAGATATTTTTATATGCCACAAGAAATACAGCCTTAACTTCAAAGATAGTATCGGCCCTTGTGTGTCCTTCATCATCTAGAAGATGTCTTTTTCCTCTAAATCTGATTATGAACATTTTAATATTTCTTTTATTTGTTTATTTTTGTGAGATGGAGTCTGTCACCCAGGCTAGAGTGCAATGGCATGATCTTGGCTCATTGCAAACTCTGTCTCTCTGTTCAAGCTATTCTCTTGCTTCAACCTCCTGCATAGCTGGAACTACAAGTGCTCGCCACTATGCACAGCTAATTTTTGTAGTCTTAGTAGAGATGGGATTTCGCTGTGTTGGCCAGGCTGGTCTTGAACAATCTTGATTTCAGGTGATCCACCCGCCTTGGCCTCCCAAAGTGCTGGGATTACAGGCTTGAGTCATGGCACCCAGTTGAATGTTTTTATAAAGGTAACTAAAATTATTATGCCTGGATTCCTCCAAAGCTCAATGGTCAGTGAATTCTGGTGGAAACCAACTGATGACTTGCACTGCAGTAAAATATTTTATGAGCATACACAAATTGGGCATAACTATTGTCTGATATCTTCTGAGAACTTCTTCTAAGGAATGCTCCTGATCTAGAAGTGAGCGGAATGGATGGATGCCATTTTAAAATCTCTTACTAAGACTTTGTTATATAGATGTTGTATTTTTTTTGAAGAACACTTTCCTTGTAAATTCTTACCATTCTTGTGTTAGTCTTGTAGAATTCTTGTGGGCAAAAACAGTAACTCACATGTTAAAGTCCTCTATAGAACTTAGAAAATTAATGAACCCACATAGATAATTTGGTCACTTTTTGTAGGGTTTTACAATTTTGAACCTTGGCTAGAGGAACAAGTTAGGTTTGTGATCCACCGAAGGCATTTAGAGCTATTCCTGTCACGTTATTATCAAACAGGAAATTATGTCTTCCTTCATTACCATATTGAGCTTTTAAGTTGCTGATATCCTTTAGCTACATGAACACCTCATGATAATGTCCCAATTTAGAAATGAAAATATTTCATGAAAATATAATATTTATAATGGTTAATAGTAATATATTACACAGTATATAATATGTAGTAGTTCTTATAACATTGTTTACATATGTATTAACAAGATATCACTATATCATGTAATTCATTATTAATATTATAATTAATTATTCCAATATACAATGCATATAGTGCTATCTGGTGATTTTAACCTAAAATAATGACTTGGTTAGAGGATGGGAAAAGTCACTATTTACTCAAGAAACATGAAGCATGTACTGTGTGCCTTGCTTTTTTCCAGTTGCCAGGAATAGAAAGATGAACAAGACTTGAGCCTAGTCTTGGTCAAACAGGAAAGACAGACCTGTGTATATGAATAACTAACTATACACAGCATGAGTCGTGTAGCTGCCCATTACCCAACAACTGCACATTGAGATTCTGTTTTATAAGACATTGGGCAGGGAGATAAATGAGAACTATACTGTGAAGGTTATGTCCCTGCCCTGGCTAAGAAATCTGAAAGTTATTCTTAGGAAATTGGAAGATAACAAAAGTAAAATCCTTTCATCCACATGAGATAGCTGGTATACTCTTTCTGTTTAAAAATGAGGTTAAAAGAAAGAAGGGCAAGGAAGAAACTATTCATACCTGTCGTTAAACAAGCAGATTAGTACCCTCTTATAATAACAATATAAAGTGGTAATATATTCTTTATTAGTATTTCTTAGTTCACATTTCAATAAGACAGGCTGTAACACATACACAGTATACTTTTCATGGCCACTGCTAACAATTTTAATAGAGATGTGGAAATAACACCGATAAACACCTCAGAAATAACATCAATGGTTTGAAATCAGTTGTATGTTTGCTATCATGGAGATAAATAACATGGAAGAGTAAATAGATTTCAAATTATTAAACTATATATATATATATATATAGGCAGAATCATTGAGGTATACAGTTTCCTAGACTATATCTGTACATTAAACGCCTATCAGCAACTGTATTGTCAATTTGAAATCAATATATCTTCTAGATGAAGCACAGTTTTCTGGTGATTGAAATGGTAAATTGGTGGGAACATTTTACTAAAAATGTAGATTTGTAAAAGGAAGGAAAAATTAAAGTTTTGCGTATTAATCAGAAAGTTGCTCCATATAAGAGATGATGTGGAAAAACTTAATAGGATCCCTAAGTGACTACACACAAAAGATGAGACATTGGAGATAACATCGAAGGTTTGGAGTCAGTTGTATGTTTGCTGTGATTGTGAAGGTAAATAAAATGGGTAACCATAGAATAAAACACTTGAAATGTCCTTAAGAAAAGTGTAAAAGACCTTCTGGTAAAATAAATGTATACTTTAATAAAAGGAAGATATACTGTGACGGCAAGTCCAAAAAGTTAGAAAAAAAATTAATGGGTTAAAGAAGAATATAAACTGGATTATTTGAAGAAAGGGTTGTAATGCAACCCTGAATTCATCGTTTTAAGGATTATTGATCATTTGAACAAGGAATCCAAACTCTTTTTTTTTTTTTTTTTTTTTTTTTTTGAGACGGAGTCTCGCTGTGTCTCCCAGGCTGGAGTGCAGTGGCGTGATCTCGGCTCACTGCAAGCTCCGCCTCCCGGGTTCACGCCATTCTCCCGCCTCAGCCTCCCAAGTAGCTGAGACTACAGGCGCTCGCCACCACGCCCGGCTAGTTTTTTGTATTTTTAGTAGAGACGGGGTTTCACCGTGTTAGCCAGGATAGTCTCGATCTGCTGACCTGGTGATCCACCCGCCTCGGCCTCCCAAAGTGCTGGGATTACAGGCTTGAGCCACCGCGCTCGGCCTGGAATCCAAACTCTTATATGCAAACATAAATTCTTAAAGCACCAAGTAAGCCTAAGGTAGTTCTCTAAAGTTCCATTAAGTTTCCTCTTTAGAAGCTCAGTGTTACAAAAAGAGATGCATGAATACATTCATGCATTAATAACGAACGTATTTTCTGGGCATGGTGGCCCAGGCCTATAATCCCAGCACTTTGGGAGACTGAGGTGGACAGATCACGAGATTGAGCCCATCCTGACCAATATGGTGAAACCCCGTCTCGACTGAAAATACAAAAACTAGCTGGTTGTGGTGGAACATGCCTGTAGTCCCAGCTACTCAGGAGGCTGAGGCAGGAGACTTACTTTAACTCCGGAGGTGGAGGTTGCAGTGAGCCAAGATTGCACCATTGCATACTCCAGCCTGGTGATGGAGTGAGACTCTCTCTCAAAAAAAAAAAGAAAAGAAAAGAAAAACAGAAAAATCATATTGGCATGTAGTGTATGGGCCTTGATCCTATTAGGACTTTTTTTCTGGTATAGGTCATGAAGTTTCCCAACACCAGAGTGAATTCATTTAAGTCTTCAACCAGGTTTCAAAGAATTAATTCTTCAAATGAAAGAAAGAGGTAAATCCAGTTGAATCTAACTCACACATTTATAACCATCTCCAAAAAAAGTAACTCCACATTTTTGGCCATATTTCTTTGAAATAGCTGTTGTTTATTTTGGCCCTGTTTCTCTCCTAGATACTGATATCTAGTAATGAGCACAATCCAAGTATTTAGCTTTACCAATTTTGGTTCATTATCATCTTTGCAGGCTAAGTATATCCAATGAAGTTTGATTAGGGTGTGAGGGTGATTTTGGGTTTTGTATCATAGAACCAGGTGAATGATAACTATGGAGGCCTGCACTTACCTAAGGAAAGAAGGATGAGGTAGACAAGGCAAAGTGTTGCCTGAATTAGACAATTATAAAACTTACTGCCCCATCCCATTGTTATGACAGTTTTAGCCATATCCAAAGCATAGTTTTCAAACAACAGGTCATGCTTCTTCTTTTTTTTTTTTTTTTAATGTTTCCCAACTCATTTTATGAGGCTAGTATTACTCTAATAACAAAACCAGATAAAAACATCACAATACAAAAAACTACAGATCAATATCCATTATGAATATAGATACAAAATGACTTAATAAAATACTAGCAGACTAAATTCAGTAACAAATAAAAAAGTATATACAACGTGACCAACTGAGATTTATCCTAATTGTTCTCTACAGAACTTATCCCAATACAGCATACTATGTATTTATTATTTGTTTTTTTTTTTTAGTTTTATTTTATTTTATTTATTTATTTATTATTATTATTATACTTTAAGTTCTAGGGTACATGTGCATAACGTGCAGGTTTGTTACATATGTATACTTGTGCCATGTTGCTGTGCTGCACCCATCAACTCGTCAGCACCCATCTTCGTCATTTTACATCAGGTATAACTCCCAATGCAATCCCTCCCCTCCCCTTCCCCATAGAAAGGCCGGTGTGTGATGTTCCCCTTCCGAGGAGTCCAAGTGATCTCATTGTTCAGTTCCCACCTATGGTGAGAACATGCGGTGTTTGGTTTCTGTTCTTGTGATAGTTTGCTAAAATGATGGTTTCCAGCTGCATCCATGTCCCTACAAAGGACACAAACTCACATCCTTTTTATGGCTCGTATTATTCCATGGTGTATATGTGCCACATTTTCTTAATCAACCTGTCACTGATGGACATTTGGAGTTCGATTCCAAGTCTTTGCTATTGTGAATAGTGCGCCCAATAAACATCGTGTGCATGTGTCTTTATAGCAGCATGATTTATAATCCTTTGGATATATCCCCAGTAATGGGATGGCTGGGTCATATATGGTACATCTGGTTAGATCCTTGAGGAATTGCCATACTGTTTTCCATATTAGTTGAACTAGTTTACAATCCCATTAACAGTGTAAAGTGTTCCTATTTTTCCATCCTCTCCAGCACCTGTTTGTTTCCTGACTTTTAATGATCACCATTCTAACTGTTGTTAGGATGGTATCTCATTGTAGTTTTTCATTTGCATTTCTCTGATGTGTGATGATGAGCATTTTTTTCATGTGTCTGTTGGTAGGGTATGAATGTCTTCTTTGAGAAATGTCTGTTCATATCCTTTGCCCACTTTTGATGGGGTTGTTTGTTTTTCTTGTAAATTTGTTTGAGTTCTTTGTAGTTCTGGATATTAGCCCTTTGTCAGATGAGTAGATTGCAAAATTTTCTCCCATTCTGGAGGTTGCCTGTTCACTCACGATGGTAGTTTCTTTTGCTGAAATGTAGTTAATTAGATCCCATTTGTCAGCGGCTTTTGTTGCCATTGCTTTTGGTGTTTAGACATGAAGTCTTTGCCCATACCTATAATACGGTGGTACTAGAGTTTTCCTCTAGGATTTTTATGGTATTAGGTCCGCTTACTTAAGTCTCTAATCCATCTTGAATTAATTTGCGGTATAAGGGTAAGGAAAAAGTTTCAGCTTTCTGCCTTGGCTGGCGATTTTCCCAGCACCATTTATTAAATAGGAATCTTTTTCCCCATTTCTTGTTTTCTCTTAGGTTTTGTCAAAGAGATCAGATGGCTGTAGATGTGTGGTATTTTTCTGAGGACTCCTGTTCTGTTCCATTGGTCTATATCTGTTTTGGT
The DNA here is from genome assembly GCF_008728515.1 of Papio anubis. NCBI lineage: Eukaryota > Metazoa > Chordata > Mammalia > Primates > Cercopithecidae > Papio > Papio anubis. The sequence continues at coordinate 2,651,225 of NC_044997.1, forward strand.
ACCAGAGTACCATGCTGTTTTGGTTACTGTAGCCTTGTAGTATAGTTTGGAAGTCAGGTAAGCGTGTCCAGCTTTGTTCTTTTGACTTAGGATTGTGTCTTGGAGATCTTGGCGGACGGGCTCTTTTTGGTTCCATATGAACTTTAAAGCAGTTTTTCCAATTCTGTGAAGAAACTACGTTGGGCTTGATGGAATGGCATTGAATCTATAAATGCGTTGGGTAGTATGGCCATTTCCACGATATTGGTTCTTCTATCCATGAGCATGGTATGTTTCTTCCATTTGTTTGTGTCCTCTTCTATTTCACTGAGCAGTGGCTTGTAGTTCTCCTTGAGAGATTAGTTTACATCAGCCAGTTGGATTCCTAGGTATTTTTATTCTCTTTGAAGCTATTGTGAATGGAAGTTCATTCATGATTTGGCTCTCTGTTTGTCTGTTACTGAATTGTGTATATGAATGCTTGTGATTTTTGCACATTATTTTGTATCCTGAGACTTTGCTGAAGTTTCTTATCAGCTTAAGGAGATTTTTGGGCTGAGACAGTGGGATTTTCTAAATATACCAATCCGTAATGCATCTGCAAAAGAGGGACAATTTGACTTCTTCTTTAGTAACTTTGATACCCTTAGTTTCTTTGTGTTGCCCTGATTGCCCTAGCCAGAACTTCCAACACTATGTTGAATAGGAGTGGTGAGAGGGCATCCCTGTCTTAATGCCAGAAGTTTCAAAGGGAATTTTTCAGTTTTGCCATTCTGGTATGATATTGGCTGTGGAACTGTCATAAATAGCTCTTATTATTTTGAGATACATTCCATCAATGCAATTTATTGGCGTTTTTAGCATGAATGGCTGTTGAATTTTTAATCAAAAGCCTTTTCTGCGTCTATTGAGATAATCATGTGGTTCTTGTCTTTGGTTCTGTTTTATATGCTGGATTACATTTTATTGATTTGCGAATGTTGAACCAGCCTTGCATCTCAAGGGATGAAGCCAGCTTGATCATGGTGGATAAGCTTTTGATGTGCTGCTGAATCGGTTTGCCAGTATTTTATTGAGGATTTTGCATCGATGTTCATCAGGGACATTGGTGCAAATTCCCTTTTTGTTGTGTCTCTCCCAGGCTTTGGTATCAGGATGATGTTGGCCTCATAAAAATGAGTTAGGGAGGATTCCCTTTTTTCTATTGATTGGAATAGTTTCAAGAAGGAATGGTACCAGCTCCTTCTTGTACCTCTGTTAGAGATTCAGCATGAATCCATCTGGTCCTGGACTTTTTGGTTGGTAGGCTGGTAATTATTGCCCTCGATTTCCAGAGCTAGCCTGCTATTGGTCTATTCAGTGATTCAACTTCTTCCTGGTTTAGTCTTGGAAAGAGTGTAAGTGTCCAGGAAATTATCCATTTCTTCTAGATTTTCTAGTTTATTTGTGTGAAGTGTTTATAGTATTCTCTGATGGTAGTTTGTATTTCTGTGGGAATTCGGTGGTGATATCCCCTTTATCATTTTGTTATTGCATTGATTTGATTCTTCTCTCTTTTCTTATTTAGTAGTCTTGCTAGCGGTCTGTCAATTTGTTGATCTTTCAAAAACCAACTCCTGGATTCATTGATTTTTGGAGGTTTTTGTGTCTCTATCTCCTTCAGTTCTGCTTTGATCTTGAATTATTTCTTGCCTTCTGCTAGCTTTTGAATCGTTTGCTGTTGTTCTCTAGTTCTTCTAATTGTACTGATGTTAGAGTGTCAATTTTGATCTTCCTCCTTTCTCTTGTGGGTATTTAGTGCTATAAAATTTCCCTCTACACACTGCTTTAAATGTGTCCCAGAGATTCTGGTGTGTTGTATCTTTGTTTACCATTGTGGTTTCAAAGAATATCTTTATTTCTGCCTTCATTTCATTATGTACCCAGTAGTCATTCAGGAGCAGGTTGTTCCAGTTTCCATGTAGTTGGCGGTTTTGATTGAGTTTCTTAGTCCTGAGTTCTAGTTTGATTACTCTGGTCACGAGAGACAGTTTGTTACAATTTCTGTTGTACATTTTTTGAGGAGTGCTTTACCTCAATTATGTGGTCAATTTTGGAATAAGTGCGATGTGGTGCTGAGAAGAATGTATATTCTGTTGATTTGGGGTGGAGAGTTCTATAGATGTCTATTAGGTCTGCTTGCTGCAGAGATGAGTTCAATTCCTAGATATCCTTGTTAACTTTCTGTCTCGTTGATCTGTCTAATGTTGACAGTGGGTGTTGAAGTCTCCCCACTATTATTGTATGGGAGTCTAAGTCTCTTTGTAAGTCTCTAAGGACTTGTTTTATGAATCAGGTGCTCCTGTATTGGGTGCATATATATTTAGGATAGTTAGCTCTTCCTGTTGAATTGATCCTTTTACCATTATGTAATGGCCTTCTTTGTCTCTTTGATCTTTGATGGTTTAAAGTCTGTTTATCAGAGACTAGTATTGCAACCCTGCTTTTTGGTTCTCCATTTGCTTGGTAAATCTTCCTCCATCCCTTTATTTTGAGCCTATGTATGTCTCTAGCGTGTGAGATGGATATAAAACAGATACAACTTGAACTGATGGGTCTTGACTGTATCCAGTTTGCCAGTCTGTGTCTTTTATTTGGAGCATTTAGTCCATTTACATTTAAAGGAGTTCATATTGTTATGTGTGAACTTGATCCTGCCATTATGATATTAACTGGTTATTTTGCTTTCGTTAGTTGATGCAGTTTTCTTCCTAGCCTAAATGGTCTTTACATTTTGTATGTTTTTACAATGGCTGGTACTGGTTGTTCCTTTCCATGTTTTAGTGCTTCCCTTCAGGGTCTCTTGTAAGGCAGGCCTAGTGGTGACAAAATCTCTAAGCATTTGCTTATCTGTAAGGATTTTATTTCTCCTTCATATATGAAACTGAGTTTGGCTGGATATGAAATTCTGGGTTGAAAATTCTTTCTTTAGAATGTTGAATATTTACCTCTCTTCTGGCTTGTAGAGTTTCTGCTGAGACATCTGCTGTTAGTCTGATGGGCTTCCCTTTGTGGGGCCAACCGACCTTTCTCTCTGGCTGCCGCGGAATTTTTTTCCCTTCATTTCAACTTTGTTGAATCTGGCAATTATGTGTCTTGGGTTAGCTTCTTTACCGGTATCTTTGTGAAGCGTTCTCTGTATTTCCTGGATTTGAATGTTGGCCTGCCCTACTAGGTTGGGGAAGTTCTCCTGGATGACCAATCCTGAAGAGTGTTTTCCAACTTGGTTCCATTCCCCTCTTTCAGGCACCCCAATCAGGCGTAGATTTGGTCTTTTTACATAATCCCATACTTCTTGCAGGCTTTGTTCATTTCTTTTTTCTTCTTTTTCTTTTGGTTTCTCTTATCGGCTTCATTTTAGTTCATTTTGATCCTCAATGTGATACTCTTCTAGTTGATCAGTCCAGTTACTGAAGCTTGTGCATTTGTCCGCGTATTTCCTGGAGTGTCATGGTTTCATCTCTTTCATTTGGTTAGGACCTTCTCTGCATTAATTACTCTAGCCATCCAATTCTTTTCCACTTTTTTCCAGATTTTAGTTTTTCTTTGCTTTAGTTTACGTAATTCCTCCTTTAGCTCTGAGAAGTTTGATGGACTGAAGCCTTCTTCTCTCATCTGGTCAAAGTCATTCTCCGTCAAGCTTTGATCCATTGCTGGCGATGAGCTGCACTCCTTTGCTGGGGGAGATGCGCTCTTATTTTTTTAATTTCCAGCTTTCCTGCCCTGCTTTTTCCCCATCTTTGTGGTTTTATCTACTTCTGGTCTTTGATGATGATAGTGACGTACTGATGGGGTTTTGGTGCAGGTGTCCTTCCTGTTTGATAGTTTTCCTTCTAACAGTCAGGACCCTCCGCTGTAGGTCTGTTGGAGATTGCTTGAGGTCCACTCCAGACCCTGATTGCCTGGGTGTCAGCAGCAGAGGCTGCAGAAGATAGAATATTTCTGAACAGCGAGTGTACCTGTCTGATTCTTGCTTTGGAGGCTTCCTCTCAGGGGTGTACTCCAGCCTGTGAGGTGTGTGGTGTCAGACTGCCCTTAGTGGGGGAAGTCTCCCAGTTAGGCTACTCAGGGGTCAGAGACCCACTTGAGCAGGCAGTCTGTGCCTTCTCAGATCTGAATCTCCGTGTTGGGAGATCCACTGCTCTCTTCAAAGCTGTCAGACAGAGTCGTTTGCGTCTGCAGAGGTTTCTGCTGCTTCTGTTGTTGTTTACTGTGCCCTGTCCCCAGAGGTGGAGTCTACAGAGACAGGCAGGTTTCCTTGAGTTGCTGTGAACTCCACCCAGTTCGAGCTTCCCAGCGGCTTTGTTTACCTACTTAAGCCTCAGCAATGGCGGGCGCCCCTCCCCCAGCCTGGCTGCTGCCTTGCCACGAGATCGTAGACTGCTGTGCTAGCAATGAGGGAGGCTCCGTGGGCGTGGGACCCTCCCGGCCTGGTGTGGGTTATAATCTCTTGGTGTGACTGTTTGCTTAAAGCGCAGTATTGGGGTGGGAGTTACCCGATTTTCCAGGTGTTGTGTGTCTCAGTTCCCCTGGCTAGGAAAAGGGATTCCCTTTCCCCTCGCGCTTCCCAGGTGAGGCGATGCCTCGCCCTGCTTCAGCTCTCCCTGGTCGGGCTGCAGCAGCTGACCAGCACCAATTTTCCAGCACTCCCTAGTGAGATGAACCCAGTACCTCAGTTGAAAATGCAGAAACCACCGGTCTTCTGTGTCACTCGCGCTGGGAGTTGGAGACTGGAGCTGTTCCTATTCGGCCATCTTGCTCCCATGCTTCTTTACAGTGTCAGGAAATCAGTTAGTTGGTTCTTGTAAGCATTAAAAACAAAAATATAATTAGTGCAATGATAAATAAAATAGAGAGTAAAAAATCCACAGAGAAAATAAATGAAATATTTCTTCAAAATTTTTTAAAAGTTGAAAAATCATTATCTGGATTGTCTAAGAAAAAAGAAGAGAAAACTCAAATGAAAACAGGACATTACTACCAATTTTATAGAAAGAAAATATTATAAAACAATGCTATACACAATTATATCCACACAAATTGGGTAACCCAGAAGAAATGGACAAATTCCTGGAAACATACATGTTACCAAGAATAATTCCTAAAGAAATAGAAACTCTGAATATACCTATAATTAGTAAGGAGATTGAGTCAATAAACAAAAGCACATGCATATGTGCCTACATGGACACAAGTTTGGGAACAAAGGGCTTCACTGACAAATTCTACCAAATATTTAAAATAATATTAACATCAATCTTTTTGAAATGCTTCCAAAAATTAAAAAAGGAACACTTTCAAATTCACATTATGAGGTAATGTTACCCTTATACTAAGTCCAGACCAAGATACTATGAGAAAACTACAAGCCAATATTTGTGGTAAGGATTGTTGCAGAAACCCTCAAGAAAATGTTGGCAAATCACATTTACTATCATATTAAATCCCAGCACAAACAACTAGGTTTTATTCTTGGAAAAGAAGGATGGTTCAATATACCAAAAATTAGTAGAGTGAAAAGAAAAAATTATTCCTTTGTGATTGTTTCAGTTGATGCAGAAAAATGATTTTAGAGAATTCAGCACCCTTTCAGGACTAAAACATACTATAAATTTGGAACAAAAGAGAACTGCCTCACCATAATGAAGGTCATATATACAAATCCTATAACTAACATTATTCTCAATAATGAAAGACTGAAACCTTTTCTTCTAGGATAAACAATGAGACAAGGAATTCTGCTTTTGCCACTTCTATTCAACATAATATGAGTACTGGAATTTCTAGCTAGAGCAATTAGTCAAGAAAAGGAAATTGTCATTCAAGTAAGAAATGAAGAAGTAAGTAAAACTCTTTTTTCATAAAGAACATAATCTTAAGGTAGAAATCCCTGTATAAAGATTCCACTCCCTAAAATGTCAGAACTAAACAATTTATCAAATTTACAGAATACAGAGTTAGTATACACAATTAGTTTCTTTTGGGTGTGGTGGCTCATGCCTGTAATCTCAGCACTTTGGGAGGCAGAGGTGGGTGGATGGCTTGAGTTCAGCAATTCAGCTTCGCTTTGTGTCTCCCCCCAAATTTCATCTCAATTTGTAATCCTCACATATCAAGAGAGGGAGGTGATTGGATCATTGGGGTGGTTTCTCCCATGCTGCTTTTGTGATAGTGAGTTCTCAAAAGATCTGATGCTTTTTATAAGTATCTGACATTTCCTGTTTGCATATATCTCTTCTGCCACCATATGAAAAAGGTCCTTGCTTCCCCTTTGCCTTCTGCCATGATTGTAAGTTTACTGAGGCCTCCCCAGCCATGTGGAACTGAGTCAATTAAACCTTTTTGCTTAATAAATTACCCTATCTCGGATGTTCTTTATAGCAATATGAAAATGGACTAAATTTTCTTACTGGGCCAAATGACAAAATACCATCTCTACAAACAACACAAAAAATTAGTTGGATGTGGTGATATGTGCCTGTGGTCCCAATTACCTGGAAGTCTGAGCTGAGAGGATCATTTGAGCCCAGGAGGCAGAGGCTGCAATGAGCCAAATATAGCCACTGCACTGCAGCCTCGGTGACACAGCAAGACTCTGTCTCCAAAAAATAAATAAATAAAAGATGTATAAATAATGTTTTTGTATACTAACAATGAACAGTCTGAGTAAGAAAATTTTAAAAACCAGTGCCAGTTTAGCCAACAGGTAAATGAGAACTTGCTAAACATCACTAATCATCAGAGAAATACAAATGAAAACCACAATGATATATTAACCCCTACCCGTTAGAATGCCTATCATTAAAAAGAAAAATTGATAATGCTAACTAGAATGTGAAGAAAAGACAACCCTTGCACACTGTTGGTGTGAATGTAAGTTAGTAGAGCCATTATGGAAGACAGCATGGGAGTTCCTCAAAAACCTAAAATTGAACTACTGTGTAGTCCAACAGTCCCACTACTAGATATACACCAAAAAGAAACAACTCCAGTACATCACAGAGGTATCTTCACTCTTAATATTCATTGCAGCGTTATTCTTAATAACCAAGATTTAGAAACCTAAGTATCAGTAGATAAATATATAAAGAAAATGTGATTTATGAATACAATGGAATACAGTATAACAGTTTCTCAGAATGGTAAACATTAAGTTATGATGTGATCCAAGAATTTTGTTTCTAAGCATACACACAAAATCATTGAAATCAGGGGCTTAAACAGATATTTGTGCATGTATGTTCATAGCACAATTAACAACAGCCAAAAGATGGAAACCTAAATGCCCATCAATAGATGACTCAAAGAAATATGGTCTATCCATACAATGGAATATTGTTAGCCTTTAAAAAACTTCTGAAACATGCCGCAACATGGACAAACCTTCAGATATTATGCTCTGTAAAATAGGCCAGCATGCAAAGAAACATATTATGTGATTCCATTTATATGATGTTCCTAGAGTAGTCAAATACATAGAAGCATGTTGTTACCAAAGGTTAGGATGGGTAAGAAGTAATGGGGAGTTACTATATACATGAGTAGTTTTATATGGAAACATAAAACATTCTGGAGATGGACTAGTGAAAGCTGTACAATAGTTTGAAGTTAAGCCACTGAAAGATACATTATAAAATGGTTTACAGTAACAAATTTCATATGTATTTTACCGCAATGAAAATTACACAAGATGATATGAGAAAGTACAATAAGGGAGTCTTATTGAGATGGGAAGTAGGTTAGAAATGGCTTTTCTAGGGACGTGGAATGTTAGTTAAAAAAGGGTTGTGAAATAATGAAACAGGAAAGGCTCCCATTTCCCCACTGCAGGGCATGTGCTGGGGGTGTGGCTCACTTCTTCAGTACCCACTGTTCTGCTCAAACCGCCAGGGGAGCATACAGACGGGCAGGCTGTGGGTGTCTGACCCGCTGGCAGTGTTTGGGGGTGAATGTTTACAGCTCCTGAAGTCCCAGTGGGTGTGTGTTATAGGGTGCTCTTTTAGTTTGCCTTCTACAGGCGGCGTGTAATCAGCTCAATTAGACCCTGTACCTTGTAATGACAGAGGGCTTTCTGTATCCCGGAGTTTCTTGCCTTGGTGTATTGGAAGAATTGGATCACATGGGGGCTTGGAGAATGAGTGCAAGGTTTTATTGCGTGGAGGTAGCTCTCAGCAGATAGGGGAGCCAGAAAGGAAATGGTTTTCTCCTGTCAGGCAGGTAGGGGTCCTGGGATCTTCTCCCACTGACCCAGCCAAATTGTGCATTGTTCTGCTTGTCCATGGCTGCCAGCCTGCCAGTACCTGTTGGCATGCTCTTCTGCCAGTGTGCTCTGGGCAAGAGCCACTGGTGTCTGTTTCTGCTGATGTGTTTCTCATGATGTCCAGCTCCTTCTGCCTCCATATTGCTACTGTGTCCGGTATTTATAGGCCCAGGATGGGGGCATGACAGGCCAGGGTGGTCTTGGAAAATGCAATATTTAGGCGGGAAGGCAGAAGTGCCTGTCCTCACCTCGTTCTGTGAGGGTGGAGCCTTATCCAGGCCCATACCCTCCTCTATCCAGCACTTCCCTTCCCCTCTTCTGCATCATTTAAAGGAACCATGCTCTTATCAATCAATTCGATTGATAAACTAATATTGAACAAGGCGTTCATGCAGACAACATGGTCACAACTGAGGACACAAAAAGCTTGTTTCTCAGTAACTGAAAGAACATTGCTCTTGAGGGCTACAAGGAAGATAAGTGAGCACAAAATGAGGCTTGGCAGGTCAGTTAGGATAAATAACATAATTTTTAGTTTACTATTTTTAAGGGGAAGATATGAAGCAATTGCAAGGGCTTGTTAAGAAAAAAGTTTGATGGAATTTGTGTGTTTTGGCAGGACTCTGTGGTCAGCTGGGAGGAGCAGAGATGAAAGCTAAAGGGATCAGTTTGGTGGGGGGATAATGAAATAGGTCTTAAATTGATGGTGGTGATGGAGGCACAACTCTGAAAATGCTTAGAACCATTGAATTGTGCACTTGAATGGTCAAATTATATAGTATGTAAGTTATATCTTGCTAACTGCTTTTTTAAAATTAAAAAAAATCCCAAACAAAATAAATCACTGAAAAGAAATATAATACAAATTATTAGATTTTTCTTTGTGGTACATATTAGTTAATCACACTTGTGTTCAGTTCTGTATGTGTGTGTGTTCCTGTCAGAGAGAGAGAGATACATGGAGAAGGAAAGGAAAGAGAGAGAAAGAGAAACTGTCTGTGATGTAAAATGTCTCTTTGACTGTGAGTCGGAGTCATGCTTGTCAAAACTTCATTCCCCAACTTCTTTCTTACTACATTTTCTGTACTGCTCTCATTACATTTTCTTTTCCTGCCCAGCTTTAACTTCTAATCAATTGCTTAAGTTTATTTTTAAATTCTCCCCTTCTTGTTCCGTGAAGACGTCATCCTTCACACACAATCCTGAATCTGCTCTAAGAGCCTGTTTTTAATGTTTTCATTTGGCTTCCAAGTGACAACAAATAAATGATATACTTTCTACCACTCAACTTATCAATTGTTTTTCATAAGCCCCTAATAGTTGTGCAATATAATCTTCATAACATTTATGGGCTACACTTTTGTCAGTTGCACAGTGGGAGAATTGATGGCCCTAACATAGGGGTTTACTGTAACAGTTAAAACAAATATGTACAACCTGTAAATTAAAAATTTTCCACGTATCATAGCTTTTATTTGAGCAACAACATCTTGTTTCTCCTCATGATAATTTCTTCCTTTACTTGACCTCTTTGTAGCTTTTGACAACACTAACCTTCTAAATTCTTCTCTCCCATCACATTTTTGGCTTTTTCTCTGATTTCTCTGATTATTATTATTCTGTTGAATTCTCTGAGTGGACTTTCTCCTGGTTCACCTAATTCATTAATTCTCTCCATATCTTCAACCACCACCTCAACTTGCTGATTCTTCAGCCTCTATCTGTAGCCCAGACATCTGATGAATCTGAACTTCTATATTCTGTAACACATCGGATATTTCTCCTTGGCCTTCCATGGGAACTTTGAAAATAGCATCCTGCCATGAATGTTTTCCTTCTCTCTTGCTTCATTTCCAATCTTAATTAAGACACCACAGCTCAGGGGGTTACCCAAAGATAAAAAATTTATCATTGATTCTTGTCTTTCACTGGTCATATTCAATTGGTTAGCCACTCTCTTTTTCTGTACTACTACTTGGTGCACATTCTTTCTTACTTTCTCTGGACTTTAGCAATCACACTTAGCTCCCTGACTTCAGTCTCTGCCTTCTCCAACTCATCCTCTAATTTAGAAAATGTTTGTAAAACAGATCTCATTATTTTGTAGCCCAGATTGAAATTCCTTTTTTTTTTTTTAGCTGTCAGAATGATTTTATTGAAATTTTTTAGTACAATGTTAGAGGATCTTAAAATCTTATATTTTAAACCAATACAAGCACTGCAGCCATATATTCCTGAATCTAGTTGATGTAGTATCTTAAAAGAAAAGCCGCATCATATAAATATCTATAAGTTGACTAACGAATTTAAGCTGGAGACTAAACAACTTTTGGTATATTCATATTTCTGGCTCCTGCTTTTGGCCAGGTGGGGTGCCAAGTCCACCCCCATTCAGTAGAATTGGACAGAATAATGTATCTTCGTGGTCTCACTTTTAAGTTTCCAATGCCAGGAGCAGTAAAGAAATGTACAACTGTGATTCAGTTGTTCCCAAGACAGTTCTCATCACCTTTGTGAACTGGAAAACCAATAGTCAAGGTCTAAATTTGGGACTGTGTGTGGCTAAGTCCAGTCTCATTGGTTCATAAAGTATTCTGAAGGACTTTAAAATACAAAGGTGGGCTAAATAATGATAGAAACCATCAGTCTTAATTCAGAGAATGACAATGGTGGTTCCTATCCTTTTAAAATCTGATCATTATTTTAAAACTAGCTCTATACATTCTTAGGGCTTCTTTAAATCTAATGTTAGCTGAATGATTACCTGTAAAGGTCAATTGGCTTTAGGCCTCTTGCAGAATTGCTCAATATAATTTTGGAATTTTAGGATGCAGCATTTTCAGGTAAGTGACAGTTATGTTTTAGGTATAATTTAAAAATGATCCAGAACCATACCCGTTCTTGATATGTCTGATGCATACCCCAAAAATGTGTCAGTGTCCATATTAAGCTAAATAAAATTTGGTCCTAAATTAAGGCCACACCAAGATGGTTTATAAGGAAACTGAGTTATCAAAAAAAGAAAAGAAAACTCAAAATTCGGTATGATAATTATAAATTTTCCAAGGTTCAATCTAAAGTAAAAGGCTAATTAATTCTATACAGGGTTTTTACCCTAAATGTCCATAGGCATTATCATATATATTTAAAGCACAGAAGGTTTTAATCTGAAGTCACCTTTGGCAACCTTGAAATATATAAACTATGACTTCCACAATGAAATTATATACTTGAGTTAGTTTCAATGCATTGAAAGAACAAAGGAAGAGATCACCTGTACCCGTTAAAATAAAATGACAAAAACATTTCTATTTAAGACAAAGCCCACTTTAAAGATCAAATAACCACCACCATTTCCCCCAAAACTGGAAAGAAATGATCTGGCTTTTAGAAACACAACTCAGCATACAAAGATCGATGCTTTTGCCAGTGATTAACCTATCACGTTGAGTACCTACAGCTAAACATCCAGAGAACAAAAACAAGTCAGAAGTCAGAGTAGGCTTTGCTGGGCACCTCCCATTCTGGATTTTGCAGCTGGACATGTATTGAACAGGTAGGACATCGGATTCCCCATTGTGTGTCCTTCGATTGCTCTCGCCGTTCATGGAAATGTCAGTGACCCGGAATCTTGGTGCAGTGTTTCATTTTGTCCTCTTGCAGAATTCAGTGCTGTAATTCACCATACCCTCAAAGGCAGCATTATTTATTCTGGAAATATTGGTCCAGTATAAGATCCCATGGGTAAGGATAGTATACACTTGATGGCTCCAGCTGACAGCAGCTTGTCCGCGGCATGACAGACGGTGCCGCATGTGTCAGCCATGTCATCCACGAGGATGGCCACGCGGTCCTTCACGTCGCCCACCAGGACCATCCGGTCCACTTCATTCGCCTTCTTCCTCTCTTTGCGGATCAAAGCAAATTCCACATTCAACCTGTCTGCAATTGACGTGACCCTTTTGGCTTCCCCTGCCTCAGGTGAAACAATGATACAGTTCTTCCACTCGGCAGTGTTTTCCCGAATCCACTGCAGGACTGCGGGCTCCGCATACAAATTATCCACAGGAATATCAAAGAATCCCCGTATCCGAGAGGCATGCATGTCCATGGTGATGATGTGATCCGCCCCGGCCACCGACAGCATATTGACCACAGGTTTTGCAGAAATTGGGGCATGACTCTTGTCCTTTTAATCTCGTCGGGCATATGGGAAACACGGGATCACAGCAGTCACCCTGGATGATGACGCGATCTTGCAGGCATTGATCATGATAAGGAGCTCCATCAGGTTGTCGTTAATTTCCCCGCAGCCACTCTGGATGATGTAGACATCTTCCCCTCTCACACTTTCACCAGTCTCCACGCTGGTCTCCTGGTTGCTGAACTTCTTGGTGACCACCTTGCCCAGCTCCAGGCCCAGACGGTTGGCCACGCGCTGGGACAGGTCCTGATGCGAGCTGCCGCTGAACAGCGTGATGTTGGGCATGGTAGGGCGCGGGACTCCGAGGGGCGCGCGGTGGCGCAGAAGGTGGTGGAGGCGACAGCGACAGCGACACGGGGGGCTGCTGCTGCTCCAGATTGAAATTCTTGACTGTCTCTTCATCTTCTGTAAAATTATCTCTAGACATATTGTGGCTTAAACTCTAGTAGTTTCCTATACCTCCTCCCACTATTTATACAGTGAGAATGTATTCTGGGTATGTGACCATGAAGTGAGTTGTAGGATGCAATGAGCAGAAGGAACATAGGCACCAAGACAACTGCTGCTGCCAGGAATACTTCCTAACGTCAAGCCCCATCAGGAAGATTGAACAAATTGTAGAGAACCTAAAACATCCCTGTAAGTAGAGAGAAAATATATTAAGCAATTAACCAGATTATTTAACATGCCATTAGTTACTTTACTTTCTTCCTTTCTTGTTTAATGGTACCAAAGACTAGGTAGGTGTGTACTGCTAGCATCTTCTTCCTGCTGCTCAAGTTTGCATTTCGTGTAAATTCCCTGTGAATAAATATTTTACTACCTACCCACTATAGTTCTCTGCCTCCTTCTTTGGTCTGAGCTTGCACTCTGTTAATAGCAGCTCAAGGGGTTACCCAAACTAGACATCAGAAATTTATCACTGATTCTTCTGTCTCACTGGTCATGTTCAGTGTTCAGCTAAGTGAAATATTTATGGAGGGCAATTCTTGGTTCTAGCATGAAGTTTTTTTGGGAAAACTGGTGATACAATCAGTAGTCAATTTATGAAATGGGCTTGGGGAATGAAGGATCCCTGGGGAAAATCTTGGGTTAGCTGACCTAGTCAATAGAGTGACCAATGAGTCCCATGTTTGAGGCACATGGGCATCTACATGACTACAGGATATTCTAAAAATGCCCCGCGATTCATAACTCTGTTGGAGGAACTAAAAATGGGTCATGGCTGTAAGGAAGAGATAAAAATGACGACGCATATGTCTAGGAGGCCTCTGTCATGAGAAGTGCCACAGGAAACAGATAGGTAGTTAGCTGCAGAGGCAAAAGTAAGAAAACTGGTGTAGGAATTGAAATCAGAAAAGAATATGTAAATGTCCACTATTCTGCTGGCCACCAAGCTAGCCAATAAGTTTTCAGATCAGGATAAGAAGTCAGAAATTTTTGGCCTGGCATGGTGGCTCGCGCCTGTAATCCCAGCTCTTTGGGAGGCCAAGGCAGGTGGATCGCGAAGTCAGGAGTTTGAGACCAGCCTGATCAACATGTTGAAATCCCGTCTCTACTAAAAATACAAAAATTAGCCAGGTGTTGTGGTGCATGCCTATAGTCTTGGCTATTTGGGAGGCTGAGGCTATTCGCTTAAACCCAGGACAAGGTGGAGGCTGCAGTGAGCTGAGATGGCACCACTGCACTCCAGCCTGGACAACAGAGCAAGGCTCCATCTCAAACAAACACACACACACACAAACAAAAAAAGAAATCAGAAACGTTGGTATGTATATACATTAAGACACAGGACAGAAAGCTCCCCAAGGTGAAAGTGTGTGCCATCGTGTCACATACAGATTGGGATGGAAAGACCTAGAACTCATTGGAAATTGAGGATGATAATGAGACTGATGTGACACTGGAAGATGAGAAGGAGAAAGATAGAATGGAGGAGGCCCAATGCGTATTCAGCATAAGCTGAATATTGAGTAGGGACATGCTAGAGGCCAGTTGCCTATGCTGGAGCATATGCCATCTGAACTGGTGGAGATTACTGCTGAGTTTCAGCAGGAACCTGGGGAGACCATTTCTGCATGGCTGCTGAAGTTATGGGATATGGATGTACATGGTATGTAACTTTCTGGATAAGAAGCAGAAAAGGTAATAAAACTACCCATATTGTCTATGACAACACTTGGGACAGAGTAAGTAGCATCTTGGGCGCCCATGTCAGTGGATTAGGTTATTAGCTCCTGTTGGAAAGCATAGCCCAATAAGGAGGACTTGCCAGGAAATATATAGAGGAAGTACAGCAGATCCCAGGGGAACTAGGAATTTCATACAGAAGTGATCATAAAACTTATGAAGCCTTGCAGACTGGGAGCTGCAACTAGGAAGCTGCTAACTTCCTCCCTTTGAAGGATTGTGACTAGAAGGCAATATAGATTGCCAGACAGTCACAAGGAAATACAAGAGTGCATTCTGGTGTAGTAAAAGCTGGGGATGGCATGACTGGTTCAAAGCAACTTTAGTAACCCTGGATGGCCTGATACAGATGCCAGATGGCTTGTGGATAATGAAAATGGATTACAGAAAAATTTTAAAAGTGATGCCTTTCATACATGTTCTTTGTTAGACATTTCTTTGCTACAGCACTTAGAATATTACCTAAGAACTTAGAGTACTGGATTTTGCTGATTACTTTTTTTAATATTGCCTAACGACAAGCTCAGAGGATCAGTTTGCTTTCACATGGGAAGGACAGCAGCAGACCTTTAAGGTGTTACTGCAAGAATGCACATACAGCCCTATAATCTACAAGATGGTGGCCTGCAACTGAATTCTGTTTTCATCCCCCTAAACATATTTAGGACTGTTGACCAGATGGTAGGAGACCCCAAAATTTGCTTTAACTCGTGAGTAATATAAGAAATCATCTAGATGGCTTAACACACTCTCAGTGCTTTTTTTCTTCTTTTTCCTTTTTCTTTTTTTTGATAGAAAAATTCTTTAAGCAAAACAAATCTACACGTTGAACTTATAGCTTAACTAGAATAAATCTAAGTTAAACTATATAGAGACCAAACAGATAATGACTGTTATATATGCAGGCTTTCTCAAAGCAGGGATTCCTAGTTCCATGTAAGACCTCTTAAAAGTGAAAATTCAATTCTGTAGATGAAAACGGTTATCCTAGCGGGTTAACCATACAATGTCATACACAGACGCTGCTTTTAAGCCATTTTTTCCATATTCATATAGTTTCAAAACATGAGAAGTATTTTACTTATGGGAAAGTGCCAAATTACCTGATATTCAAAGTATCTTAGAAATGCTAAATTTTTGTAACATTGGCTTCACTCTGATTTAGTCCATACACATCAATGTACAGACTGTCAAAGTACTATCTTAGAACAATTAATGTTTGCATTTTTGGAATCTAGAAATGAAAATAAAACATCTACTATAGCCATGTTTTCAAATAGGTAAGTTTCCTTATATAGCATTTATTTATTGTATAAGCATCATAGGTTTTTTCTTTCAATTAAGTCCTATTTAGTGACTTCCTAAAGACATTGTTAACAGCATAGAAACTTGAGGCATTTCTCTTTATTTTTGTGTGTGTGTGAGACGGAGTCTCGCTCTGCCGCCCAGGCTGGAGTACAGTGGCCGGATCTCAGCTCACTGCAAGCTCCGCCTCCCGGGTTCACGCCATTCTCCTGCCTCAGCCTCCCGAGTAGCTGGGACTACAGGCGCCCGCCACCACGCCCGGCTAATTTTTTGTATTTTTTAGTAGAGACGGGGTTTCACCGTGTTAGCCAGGATGGTCTCGATCTCTTGACCTCATGATCCGCCCGCCTCGGCCTCCCAAAGTGCTGAGATTACAGGCGTGAGCCACCGCGCCCGGCCGGCATTTCTCAAAAATAAACTTATTTAGTTTTCAGTTTTAGTTACTAGTGCCTGCCTGTGAAAAGGACCTTAAATGATTTAACCCTAAAGCCACATTCATTCCTGTATGTACGCAGTCTGTTATCTGCAGAGAAGTAATAAGACTTCATTCCTTTTTCATTTCTTTTCATAGTATAAAATACTAGTCACATGTGCATTGTAAGTGGAGAGATGTACCTTGTGTTGCCACTACCCATGATTGCCTCATATATAATTTATCCTTAATGAGTCTTTGACTAAATACCAACCTGGAGTGGTCTGCTCTTTAGTCTGATTTTGCTTTCTACTTATGAAGGTGTATCACCTAGTAACTGATCAAAGTAATAAGTTTGAGAAATAAGGCATCCCTGGGGAGAAATTCCAGATTGCTTGACCTAGGCTATGTGATGACCTCATGATCTGCCTGCCTTGGCCTTCCAAAGTGCTGAGATAACAGGTGTGAGCCACCGAGCTCGGCCAGAAGTGCAGTATTCTTTATGTGTGTCAAATGCTGCAGTTAAACAAACAAAAAACTACCACAAAAAAGTTATGTATTTAAATCTTTAAGGTTCTGCTTTCATGTTGACTGTACTATCATGTACATGCTATAAAAAAATAGTTGAGGAAAGACATATTAGAAGAGCTACCAGCATCCTGTCCCCACAAAAATACAACTAGAAACAATTCAAATCCAAGAAAATTATCTTGCTTTTATCAAAATTTTGGAAAGAAGCAAAGATAATTCCTAGGCTTACAAAATTGGAAGAAGCTGTGACTGGTAACAGAAAGAGTTATTTCATACTGCATCACTCCTACCCAAGGCCATAATACCAAGCACAGAGAATTTCCCTTGACCCACAATTGCCAACGTTGGGGGAAGGAAGTAGAGGTGAAAATTCAGTCTTTCCACTGATCTGGGAATCTTCAAAAAAAGGCCACTTTGAGTTCATTCCAGGGGAACCACTTAGAATGCAAGGGGGCTCAACTGCCTGGGATAAACTGAGGACAAAGAGTAGGACACTAATTATAGTAACTGGCAAGTAAATCTTAGTGGCTTCTCTGTTCTCAGAGCAGAAATGACACATAGTAAAGAGGCGGCTTGCAGATAGGGTCCATGGAGAGCTGCGTGGTCAAAAGCGCATGGCTGATGCTTAAAACCATCTAAGGCCTATGGACTCATGTTGGCTGCTTTTGTTGTATGCTTTTCTCTTCTATGCTGCAAGGTATAGTTTCATCTTACTGGATTCAAAGGTTAGAATGGGCATGGATCCACGGCATGCAAAAAGACCTCGGTATTAATGTTTTGCTGGTTAAACTCAGTCATATGGTACTGGGGAGGAACACAGCCTTACAGTCTGCCATGGGATGGTAGCTCATGAGTTAATTCTGTTTTCTTTTTTACCTGGCATTGTGTGGTCACCTTACATAGATGACATCATGTTAGTTCCTCCTAAAGACCACTCTGATTTTGGAGATCAAACATTTCTGGTCATGAGAATTATGAGAATTAGTAGAGAGTGTCTACAAAATGCAGGGACAAGGCACTTCTGTAAACTTCCTGGGAGTAGTCATTAAGTTAGGTAGGAATCAGATAACACTTGAAGTGGTGGCAGATATGGCCATACAGTAAAGGAAGCTTTTTTGGAACTGTTGAGGTACTAGAGAGCCTTTTTAATTACATCTGGCCAATGAATTAGTGCACTATATAGGTTAATTAAAATGAGAGCACTCTGGTATTAGAAACAGTAACAACACGCTTTTGAAAAGGCAAAGTTTGGTATTACTGATAAGGCTCTAGGATTAGCAAGAATGTGATTGTCCTTTGAACTGGAAATGTGTGTCTCTGAAAATAAAATGAAATGGGTGCTATGGCAGCCAAAAAACAAAAAAACAAACAAAAAAAAGAATAGAGTTCATTAGGATTTTGGTAACAGCTTTAGAGGGGAGTTGAACAACTCTATGCTAGGATAGAATAGCAGCCATTGCAGGATGTGCTGCCCTTATTCAAACTGAACCCCTAATCAAAGATAATTCAGTCAGTCTTAGTATCACTTATCCCCGTCAAGGAGTGGGTCATCAGTATGTTCAAATGCCTATGCTCTGCCGCAACTCAGACTCCTACACATACAAAGTAACATACATACTTTCAGCAGTGTAGCTCACTATCTAGGAGTTTACAGCCAGATGAAATGCAGCTATTACTGCAGACTGTGGTCTATCAAGACTTGGGGCCGGGCGCGGTGGCTCCAGCCTGTAATCCCAGCACTTTGGGAGGCCGAGACGGGCAGATCATGAGGTCAGGAGATCGAGACCACCTGGCTAACACGGTGAAACTCCATCTCTACTAAAAATACTTAAAAAACCTAGTCGGGCGAGGTGGCTGCCTGTAGTCCCAGCTACTCGGGAGGCTGGAGGCAGGAGAATGGCGTGGAACCCGGGAGGCGGAGCTTGCAGTGAGCCGGAGATCCGCCACTGCATCTCCAGCCTGGGCGACACAGCCAAACTCCGCCTCCAAAAAAAAAAAAAAAAAAAAAAAAAAAAAAAAAAAAAAAAGACTTGAATGTAAAGGGACAAAGCAACTCCAGACTCCTGAGGCAGTACCACAAAGACTGAAGAAAAGGGCTTCATATCCCCATAGATCTAACAAAGGCAATTTTTCTTTAGGAACAACAGTAACATTTTACTCTTAGACAAAGATGACTTGGGTTGAGTTCAGGAAACACCAGAGCAGCTAATGGGCAATGTTAAGCTATATGAACATTACTTATGTAAGAACTATGATGTTTAACTCTTTGCACTGACAGTTGGGCCATCAGAAAAGGCTTGTTTCTTGGGATGGACCAATGGGCAGAGGAGGTAGGGACAATTATGCGAAAGCCATCTTGGGGCAGAAAATGTTACAAAACATTGGGAAAGGCCAAAAGAACCACATGCTAATTTGCAAATGGGTCAGGTAGAAGCTCATGCCCTTTAGTCACCACTAGAAAATCATAAAGCACAAAATATATACTGTGACTCCCCAGTCAGGTCTTTTAACATTAATTTTGATCAACCACAAAACATTGTTTAGTTTTCATAATCTGGCATGGAAATATCTCACGGTTTTACCTGACTAAAGCAGTCTTGAGACATTGGGGGATGGTAGAAAGTCAAGGAGTTTTTTGGTAGAATATGTTAGACAATGGGTTTTGCTTTATATAGAGAAAAACAAAACACAGGTAGAAAATTACAGTAATTTCTGCAACTGCGTCATAAAAAGGCCTCTGCTTTTCTCTAAGAACAAAGAAGTGGGTTTAGAATTAAGTCTTTGGTGAGGTACTTGGGTTTCAGGAAATCTGAAACAAATAGCACTTGTTCTGCTCAAATATGTCTTTCCTGTACTAAAAGAGCGAAGGAGTAAAAAAGTAGAGAGTTTCAGAAATCTTGCCAGTTTTCACTTTCTACCTGGAAAAAATGTCTTTACCCAGGTACTGCTCTTTGCTGTTTATGTCCTAAACTAACTGTCTCTTGAAGCTAGTGCTAACACTGCATTTCTGAATAATGACTCAACAGTAGAGTAAGTTTAAAGATGTCCTGGCTATGTGTTTGTTATGGAAAACAGGAAACAGCCAATGATTTCTATGGAGCATATTCTCAAAACAGTCTCTAATATACACAATAATAAAACCTTTCTTCTTTTGCATATGGAAGATTGCAATTGTCCATTTTCATATTACTATAATTTTTAGAATATATAGCACATCTATATGGTTCAAATATCAAAGTAAAATGAGAAGCATATTAGAGAAAGAATCGAATAGATAGAACAAATAGTGATAAAGGGCATATCACCACCAATCCCACAGAAATACAAATGACCATCAGAGAATACTGTAATCACCTCTATACAAATAAACTAGAAAATCTAGAAGAAAGGAATAAATTCCTGGATACATACATTGTCCCAAGACTAAACCACGAATAAGTTGAATTCCTGAATAGACGAAAAACAAGTTCTGAAATTGAGGCAGAAATAAATAGCCTACTATCCAAAGGAAGTTTGGGACCAGACAGATTCATAACCAAATTCTACCAGAAGTATAACGATGAGCTGGTACCATTCCTTCTGAAACGATTCCAAACAATAGAAAAAGAGAGAATCGTTCGTAACTCATTTTATGAGGCCAGCATCATCATGATGCCAAAATCTGGCAGAGACACAACAAAAGAAAAGAAAATTTCCGGCCAATATCTCTGATGAACATTGATGTGAAAATTGTCACTAAAATACTGGCAAACTGGATCCAGTAGCACATAAAAAACTTACCCACCATGATCAAGTCAGCTTCATCCCTGGGATGCAAGACTGGTTCAACATATGCAAATCAATTAATGAAATCCATCACATAAACAGAAACAATGACAAAAACCACGTGATTATCTCAATGGAGGCAGAAAAGGCCTTCGACAAAATTCAACAGCCCTTCATGCTAAACACTGAATAAAAACTAGGCATTGGTGGAATGTATCTTAAAATAATAAGAGCTATTTATGACAAACCCACAGCCAATATCATACTGAATGGGCGAAAACTGGAAGCATTCCCTTTGAAAACTGGCACAAGACAAGGATGCCCTCTCTCACCACTCCTATTCAACACAGTGTTGGAAGTTCTGGCTAGGGCAATCAGGCAAGAGAAAGAAATAAAGAGTATTCAGTTAGGAAGAGAGGAAGTCAAATTGTCTCTGTTTGCAGATGACATGTTTGTATATTTAGAAAACCCCATCTCTCAGCCCAAAATCTCTTTAAACTGATAAGCAACTTCAGCAACGTCTCAGGATACAAAATCAATGTGCAAAAATCACAAGCATTCCTATACACCAGTAACAGAGAAACAGGGAGCCAGATCATGAGTGAACTCCCATTCATAATTCCTACAAAGAAAATAAAATACCTAGGAATCCAACTTACAAGGGATGCGATGAATCTTTTCATGGAGAAACACAAACCAATACTCAAGGAAATAAGAGAGGACACAAACAAATGGAAAAACATTCCATCCTCTAGCATAGGAAGAATCAATATCATGAAAATGGTCATACTGCCCAAAGTAATTCATAGATTCAATGCTATCTCAATCAAGCTATCAATGACATTCTTCACAGAACTGGAAAAAACTACTTTAACATTCATATGGAACAAAAAAAGAGATGGTATAGCCACGATAGTCCTCAGCAAAAAGACCAAAGCTGGAGGCATCATGCTACCTGACTTCAAACTATACAAAAGTCTTCAGTAACCAAAACAGTACAGTACTAGTACCAAAACAGGTATATAGACCAATGGAACAGAACAGAGGCCTTAGAAATAATTCTACACATGTACAACCATCTGATCTTTGACAAACATGACAAAAGCAATGGAGAAAGGATTCCCTATTTAATAAATGGTATTGGGAAAACTGGCTAGCCCTAGGCAGAAAGCTGAAACTGATCCCTTCCTTGCAACTTATATAAAAATTAACTCAACATGGATTAAAGACTTAAACATAAGATCTATGAAACCTGGAAGAAAACCTAGGTAATACCATTTAGGACATAGGCATGGGCTAAGACTTCATAACTAAAACACCAAAAGCAATTGCAGTAGAAGTCAGAATTGACAAATGGGATTTGATTAAACTAAAGAGCTTATGCACAGCAAAAGAAACTATCATCAGAGTGAACAAGCAACCTACGGAATGGGAGAAAATTTTTCCTATCTATCCATCCGACAAAGGGCTAATATCCAGAATCTACTAAGAACTGAAACAAATTTACAAGAGAAAAAAAAAAAACCAACCATAACATGGTCAAAGTATATAAACAGAGACTTCTTAAAAGAAGACATTTATACAGCCAAAAAACATATTTAAAAAAGCTTCTCATCACTGGTCATTAGGTAAATGCAAATCAAAACCACAATGAGATACCATCTGAGATACCATCTCATGCCAGTTAGAATGGCAGTCATTAAGAAGTCGCGAAACAACAGATGCTGGAGAGGATGTGGAGAAATAGGAATGCTTTTACACTGGGTGTGGGAGTGTAAATTAGTTTAACCATTGTGGGAAGACAGTGTGGTAATTCCTCAAGGATCCTGTCTCCTTGAACTTGGGGATTCTCTGTAAAGAGGCCCTTGGGTTTCACCATCCAAACACAAGCAGGTCATTCCCAAAGACAAAGGAATATCAGCACACTGACTTAGACCCTCAGGAAGTTACAAGGCACCATCTTTAAATCCCACATTCTTATGGCAGCACTGTTAAAATAATCAGTAATTTTTCATTCCACATAAACATTCACTGATAAGCCTGAGACTTAAAGAAAATGCCAGGAAGTCAAAATAGTGAAAACTACATTGTACTTTGTCAATGTAAATAACAGAAAGTTCCTTCAAAATAGATGTTTCTTTGGAAACAGAGCATTGCAAAAGGAACATACATGCCATAATAAACTATATGCATATTTAGGGAGGTAAAGGAAGACAAAGGTTACTAAAGGGAAACATGAGGATGATGACATAACTGTTTTGAAACAATTATCTTTGGCTACAAACATGAATAACAAAAACTCCGACAGCAGTTTGCAAGGTTGTAGTTTTTGCAGCCTTTTGTGACAGTTTTTGTTATCAGATCTACAAGCATGTCATTGGTCCCTGTTTGCCAGGATTTTCTTAACATTAGTGACTACTATTTCATTCTCACAACTTTCATAAATTGTAGCCTCATTTGTGTCTACGATAAACCTTCATTTCTGTACAGAAATTGAGTTATCGCTCAGCATTCCTCAGGCTGCACTTGTAACCACAACTCCTGTAGCACTAGATCCTGACCATTTGCCTCCCTGTTGTTCCTATCAGTAGGATCTCTGATGTTAGAATCACAAGCTTCTGTTTAAGAATTGCTTCAGCAGATCCTGAATTGCAGTGAAACAGCTGATGCCAGCAGTTTGAAGACTCCTACAGAGGAACCCAATCAGCATGAGAATACAGCTTCTTTATGGCCCTGTCTCATTACTTCATCCTGCACTCTTCAATCAATCAGTGATCTCCATACTTTGGCCTACTCCAAAACCATTAAAACACCCAGCCCCAGACTCCTTGGAGAGATGGATTTAAGGTTTCCTCTTATCTTCTCATTTGGCAGCCCCATGATTAAATCTCTTTCTCTGCTGCAACCCGGTGTCTTGGAACAGTGACATGCCACACACGGGGCAATGGACCTATTATGGTTACAGGAAAGCCATGACTTGCAGAAATGTGGAAAAAGTTTATAAACCATTTAGGAACAGCAAAAGGAACTTGTGGTCCCATCACTGGCAGAATATTCTATACAACCATGTCCTTCCAAGTTGATCTGGCAACAGAACATCCATACCCCAATATATAGACACTGGAGGCAGTTAAAGTGTGGAATGCAGAAGCAAAGGTGAAACCAAGCCAAGTGGTCGCACCATTCCTAAGCAGAAGTGTAGCAGCTGCTGCCAGCTTGGCTTGCCACTGTCTCATGGATTTTGCCAATAAGGAGGTGAGCAGCCAAGACAGAGTCTAACAGCATCTGACAGATTCTAACAGATTTAAAGAGGCAGAAAAAGCATAGTCAGTATGGTTCCAACTGCCAAGGCTCAAGTCCCACTTGACAATACCAAACCAGGGGAGCCAAGTGTCAGACCCCATGAATCAGGGTGGCCCCTCTGCTGAGAACCTTCCTCTAACTTACTGCCAGGCAGCTTTATAGAGACACGGAGAAGCCTGAAGCTGTATTCTAAAGGGGCTGATGTAGAAGGGCCTATATTCCACTGAGAGTAGAGAGATAGATGGAGGAGAAATGGCCAAGAGCCTATCTTCCTCAGCTGGGGTTGAGGAAATGCCTCTTAGCAGCTCTTTATCAGGTGTTCCTCTGGCTCTGGAAGAAATCACAGAGTATCCCACCATGACATGGGCCAGAATGTGGTCAAACTTTACCTGTGTGGCCCATTTATTGCCAAGCATGGTGGAACCTTTTCACCTACAAACAATTGATAAGTGCCAGGGGAGGAAAACTGTGCCTCAAAAACCCATGCTACACAGCATGGGTCCCCTTTGATCCAGCAGGAGCTCTGTCAACAGTAGCCCAACAAGGAACTTGTGAAGCCAGCCTTAGGTATGGGAAGGTTTAAGATCACATGGTGTTGTATGCTAATGAAATTATGGAGCACAAGTCATTATGGAATGCTGGCTGTTTCTCTTGGCTACTCATTTAGGACTGTTAATCATACCCAGGACAATAGGATAAAATCATCCAAGTTTGTCTTCTGTGCCCTCTGTTTTCTGTTCTGTGATCCTGTGTGCAAGATGGTACAATAGCCCACGTTTGTCTCTTTCCCTGCTCTGTAGTCTTGCATCTGTTTCACTGTTTGTCCATTAAACACCAAGTCCCATAAGAAGTAGGCCCAAAACCTCATGAGAATGACCTTCCCCACAGAGGTCTGAGTTCTGAGTGCTTCTTTCTCTCTCGATCATCAATCACCATTACCTGTTCCAAAACACTGTTTGAGAGGCCAACAATAATAAATTTGGTTACATCAGGTTTGCCTTTGGAGGTATCCTAAGATCTCCCTGGAAAATACCCTGTCTTATGATTTAAAGCATGTCTGTCTGCACACTTTTATCCTTAGCATTTTTGTATTGCAAACCAGGGAGATCTTTTTTCATTCATGTGCGCATGGGTTGCCAGAATTCTTGTGCTATCTTATATTGTAATGTGTAATGTACATAATTTTGTTAATACTTTCAATCCATTCATTTCAGCATCAAATAAGCATTTTTCAGGTAACTGTGACATTTTAGGCATTGAACTGAATGATAAGGACATGCTATCATTTTTGATAAATTTAATGTGTCTCTTTGTATCATTAAAAGCACATGATAAATTACTTTGGCATGTACAACTGCTATTATGCTGAACATCAGATTATAGGTCCTGTCTACACATAGTGGTTGATAGCGCGCTAGCTGTTTTATGATAATGAAGAAAACCTATAAAATGAGAATTCTTCTGCTGAACCTATTGAGCTGCAAAATTACTTGGTTTTATTATGTGGTGGTACAAGAACTTAATGACCACTTTATTGATTTGCTTTCTCTGACTTTTCAGACAACTGTTAAACCAGAAGAAATTTTCTTGACTTTATAGAGCAATTTGTTCTATTTTTCATCCAAAATGTGGTTTTCATACATGACATGAGAAAAATGTGGGTTCTTTTCTCTCATATTATTTTCTGCCTTTATGGAAAAACAAGTATAGGCAGATTAGCTTGCCTGTAGAACAAAGCAAACCACATGCCGGTTTACAAGAGACCTACGCTAAGTGCATGTTTACCATGTCCCATGCTTATGCACACAGAATAAGGATTGTGCTGTTTCAGCCTCATAACCAAACTATGAGCTGTGATCTACAGCTGCCTATTTCACAACAGCTTTTTTTTTTTTTGAGACAGGGTCTCTGTCACTTACGCTGAAGTGCAGCGATGTGATCATAGCTCACTCTAGCCTCAACCTCCTAGGCTCACATAATCTTCCCACCTCAGTTTTGTGAGTAACTGGGACAAAGGCGTGTGCCACCATGCCTGGCCAATCTTTCCATTTTTTTTTTTTTTTTTTGTAGAGACTGTGTTGCCCACGCTGGTCTCAAACTCTTGGGCTCAAGCAATCCTCCCACTCCAGCTTCTGAAAGCACTGTCATTAGAGGTCTGAACCATTTTAACTGGCCGAAACACCTACTGTTTATACATATTAACGTCTTTGAAATTGAAGTGTGTCTTACAGCATAATCAACAGCATCTTATGCTTACTTTTGGCCAGACAGCAAGCAGGATGGTCATGTCCATCTGCACGTGCATGTGCTGGGCCATGAACATAGTCACTTCAAATGAGTTTTGTGAGATGTTGTTGCTACATGTGGCAATTTCCCATGCCCAGCAGATGCCATTGACAGCAGGAGGAATTGTCTCCTCTCTGAAAATCAAAGACATCTGTTTCAAACTATGGGAAGCTATTGTAGCTGACCAAGTATCTCCCAGGGGTGAGCAGCCAACCTCTCAGCTGCTTTAGACAGGAAAGTTAGGGCTAAGTTTAACGTTTCTCTGCTCCCAGGCTGAAATGAGTACCATGTGCATCTGTGCAGTTGTATTGGGGAAATTTGAGAAGTAACTCAAATTATTATGGCTTTGTTGCATACAGGCTCCCAAGTAACTGGTTGCATATGGTGAGTATACACACAAGTTCAGCTAATTTGGGGGAATAAGGTTCCCTATGGCATGCTGAATGCTTTTGTGTGGGTGGAGCCTTCAGAAGCCAACTCAGCATACTGTTTATATTGCTTCCACTTGTGTATATGTACTAGAAATTGATGCATTATAGGCTGTAGTTTCTTGTCCTATCAATGTTGGGGGAGAGGCAGGGACTTCTAATCATGAAGAGCCATAGGTGCAGAACTGCTAGTATTTTGGGGGCCCAAAACACAGATGTTCCATTTGAACTGTAATCTTTGTGACTGACAGTTTGCCGAGTGGAGCCTCTGGAAGAGGGAGGCAGCATCCATCCAGGGGCCTCTTGGGGTCATGGATTTGAGGGCCTCCAATGAACCTGTCAGTGGCAGCTCTTTGCAAGACAGCACACTTCACTTGCTACCTGGCTGTTGTCAAAAATGAACACCTGAGCCATGAAGATCTCCTTGTTCTCTAGCCTTCTGTTACTCTTTGGAGTGCATCAATGGTGACTCAATGAGTAACAAGACAGGAAAGGGCCCCAAAGGCTCGGCTGTCCAATGGAAATGGAATTTTCTGGAAGGCAGCTCACCTGCTGCAGGGCCTCTCGGCTTTGCATTTTGGCAGTTCTTTTTGAGAAACTTTATCTGCTCCACTCCCGCTGTTTCAGTGGGGCCCTTTCTTCCTCCAAGGTTCCCCTAATGCCAGGGCCTAGTTCACAGATGGTTTGCCTAAGATGAAACCCAATGGTGTCCACTGTGTTGCCATGGATGTTCAACTTCAGTAACGTACATACAGAACCTGGAGTAGGGAGAACTCAAGGCCATTCTTCCAGCTCTGCCCAAAACTCTATTGATGAACCTTTTATTTTATGGATTCGTGTGGGCTTCCCACCTGGAAAATTCATACATCACAGCAGATGACTCAGTCATGTGACATGCCACTGCAGATAACCCCATTCAAGGGCTCTATTCTGATGAGGCTACCTGGCATAAAGCTGCATCCCTCAGATTACCCCTCTTCTAATGGGGTCAGCAATGACCTCAGACCTGAAGCCCCACTTCGGGGCTGTTGAAGGTGCCCTGTCCTTGTTCAACATTTATTAATTTTGAACTTGTTCTACACAGTGCCAGTAATGTTTGTCAAATCACTCAAAATGGCATGCTGGTTACAATATGATCCCAGCACAGCATGAAGACGACTGCAAGTTCAACATTGAAAAAAAATCTTCTTAGCATTCTTTGCAGTCACAAACATTTACAAACTGAACATTTGTTAAAAACAGGAGCTCATGCAATGGAAAACACAATCTGTATAGTCAGAAATAAAGTGTGGGGTAATGGAGATAACTCTGGCTGTTAAAAAAGTACCCTTCAAGAAAGTGGAGATGCTATGTGACTTGCTATTATATCACTCTGTCTAGACCAGTGTTTGAAACATAGGAAGAGGCTCAGAGAGTTACTGAATGAATAAATATTATTGAATTTTCTGCCAGAAAGGTGAAACACAAGATCACTGGGAGAGAGGAGATCAAATTACAAACAAAGCTACTTAAGCTTTTCTTCTACCATGAAGAGAAAAAGGAGAATAAGGGCAAACACATTGAACAAAATAAATGCTTTTCATTGTTCTTTGTCCCCATGGATACCTCAGATAGCTGATGGAAGTTAAATTGTCAATAAATTGCAATTTGCTGGGTGGGAGCTCTCACAGATGCTTATTTCCAAACTTCCTCTATAGAGAGAGGAAGAGTGAAAGGTTTTTGTCTCTGTAAGAAGTTCCATTGACACTATTTGAATAGGAACTGCATGAAGGTGGGGTTTGGGTGGGGTATGGAGTAGTGGAACAGTAGAAGAAATGGAAAACATCTATAATGGTTAATTTTTCATTCCAAACATCACCTAGAATATCATTTAAAAAAATATTGTGTTGTGTGTTATGTGTGTGGTTATATAATGCTGTTTTAATTAAAGGATGTGTTTATTTATATGGCTGGTTTTCCTAGAACTAGGAATGTATGTATGTTTTCAGGAACTGAAAACTATGCATAGCTGATTTATCTTATCCACACTAAAAGTATCCACAAATAAAATGATAGAATTCTGCAACTTAAACAAGAATTTAACAGCTGTCATTAGTCCATGACTTCCTATGTGCTTGTTTATATTTTGTAAAAAAAAATTTTCTTTTGCTTAAGGCAAAATCCACAATAAAAAAGTTCTTGGTTTCAGAAAGACAGTTTTGGAACACAGTAAAAATATTTCTTTCTTTGCTTTGATGTGTTTGTGGGAATCCGAAACTTCTAAGCATTTCTTTTCTTTTTGTTTTGGGATGGAGGCTTGCACTGTCGCCCAGGCTGGAGTGCAGTGGCATGATCTCGGCTCACTGCAACCTCCACCTCCCAGGTTCAAGTGATTCTTCTGCTTCAGGTTCCCAAGTAGCTGGGATTACATGTGCGCATCACCATGCCCAGCTAATTTTTTGTATTTTTAGTAGAGACAGGGTTTCACCATGTTGGTCAGGTTGGTCTCGAACTCCTGACCTTGTGATTCATCTGCCTCAGCCTCCCAAAGTGCTGGGATTACAGGTGTGAGCCACCACACCTGGCCTAAGTTCATTTGTTTATAGTGAATATTTCAGTGACTTATCAGAGAAGCAACGTAAGAGTAATAATAGTTTGCCTTGTATTGTATTTCATGCTGTTAGTGTTTGAGATTTCAAGTCTAAATAAAAAGCATTATAATTTCTCTGTAATTAAAAACCAGCATACATTGGGCCCAGTTGCTCTTGCCTGTAATCTCAACACTTTGGGAGGCTAAGGCAGGCCGAGGACTTGAGGCCAGGAGTTTAAGACCAGCCTGGCCAACATGGCAAAACCCATCTCTACCAAAAAATACAAAAATTAGCCTGGTTTGGTGGCAGGCACCTGTAATCCCAGCTGCTCAGGAGGCTGAGGCAGGAGAATTGCTTGAACCTGGGAAGTGGAAGCTGCAATGAGCCAAGATCACGCTACTGCACTCCTGTCTGCATGACAGAGCAAGACTCCATCTCAAAAAGCCAACCAACCAACAACAACAAACCCGGCACATAAAAATACCTGTGAATTGAGAATTTTAAAATAGTTTTTAGAAAAAATAGCTGCAGTTTGAACTTACTCACTCTGGCTTTTTTTTTGAGCTGAATCCTCCATCTCGCCTAGGCTAGAGTGCAATAGCAACATGATCTTGGCTCACTGCCGCCTCCGCCTCCAGGGTTCAAGTGGTTCTCTTGTGTCACCCTCCTGAGTAGTTGGGAGTACAGGCATGTGCCAGCCCACTGGACTAATTTTATATTTTTAATAGAGATGGGGTTCACCGTGTTAGACAGGGTGGTCTCGGACTCCTGATCTCGGGTGACCCACCCGCCTCAGCCTCCCAAAATGCTGGGATTGCAGGTGTGAGCGACCACACTTAGCCTGCTTTTTTACTTAGATTCTTATTCACTTCCATTTACCTTGACTATATTAGTGTAAGTATTTTTTCTCTCTCT
Organism: Papio anubis; assembly: GCF_008728515.1. Taxonomy (NCBI): domain Eukaryota; kingdom Metazoa; phylum Chordata; class Mammalia; order Primates; family Cercopithecidae; genus Papio; species Papio anubis. The sequence continues at coordinate 2,681,412 of NC_044997.1, forward strand.
CCCTCTCCACCCTGTCTGTCTCTCTCCCCTCTCCCCCACCATCTGTCTGTCTCTCTCTGTCTCTCCCCGTCATCTGCCCAGCATTTTCCCAGAATTAGTTTTGAGGTTAGAGACAGAAACAGAAGTTGACTTATCATATTACTGAATGGTCCCTCAATAGCATAAAAGGGCACATTTAACAAAAGTCTTTCCTAAAACTCACCCAAGTAATTGAAAGTGAAATGCGTCTTAACAGAGATAAGAGAATACAATTCAATAAAAGTAGCAGAAAGCCTCAAATGACTGACACAGATAGAGATTTCCCACAAATTACTTCCCAATATTGAATTAAAATTTGCCCAAATGACCCATCTGCATATTCCAGAGCTCATCAATGCATTGATATAAGGAAGGCTGTATTATTTTACTCACTATTTTTCTAAGTTGGTGTGCCGTGTAAAATCCTTTAAATCTCCTTGCAGCTCTTCTTTTATACCCATGCTTACTCCTGTGTGATTTCATTTGGCTCATTTGATTTTGAACATTATGTATATAATGGTTATCCTCAAATCTTTGTCTCCCAGGAGAGTGAAAAGCTATAAAAAAAGGCATTTCCTCCCTACAGACAGGCACAGTGAGCTCCACAGAAGGCCAGTCTCATTCTTATGCCTTTGCATCCTCATAGCTTAGCTCCGCACATATCAGTGAGAACATACGACGTTTGATTTTCCATTCTTGGATTACTTCACTTAGAATAATAGCCTTCAGTCTCATCCAGGTCACTGCAAATGCCGGTAATTCATTCCTTTTTATGGCTGCATAGTAGTCCATTGTATAAATACACTATAGTTTCTTTATCCACTTGTTGATTGATGGGCATTTGGGTTAGTTCTACGATTTTGCAATTGTGAATTGTGCTGCTATAAACATGCATGTGCAAGTGTGTTTTTCAAACAATGACTTCTTTTTTCTAGGTAGGTACCTAGTAGTGGGATTGCTGGATCAAATGGTAATTCTACTTTTAGTTCTTTAAGGAATCTCCACACTGTTTTCCATAGTGGCTATACTAGTTTACATTCCTACCAGCAGTGTAGAAGTGTTCCCTGTTCACTACATCCATCCCGAAGACTTTGGTGTCTTGGGGAAAAGAGTGGGAGGGGGATGAGGGATAAAAGACTACAAATATGGTGCAGTGTATACTGTTTGGGTGATGGATGCACCAAAATCTCACAAATCACCACTAAAGAACTTACTCATCTAACCAAATACGATGTACTTACTCATGTACCCCAATAACTTATGGAAAAATAAAAAAAGAAGGCCAGTGTCATTGCAAGCATGGGTTATTTAAACCACAAAGTTCTCATTTTCTCCCCATGTATCAGTTCCCTCTCTTGGACCCTTTACATTTTCATTTTTTCTGACAATGACATATTGTTTTACTAGGGACTTAAGACAGCTCTACAAAACTATAGGGCTATTTCATCCCTGAAGTCAACAATTTTCAGTCATCTGAAAGCTGCTTTTTGGTTACTTATTATTCCCAAGAGTAACACTTGATAACTCAGCCTTGTTCTTCTCTAACTTTGCATCTAGAAAGAAAACAAAACAAAAAAAAGAAACAAACAAACCATTGCTTTCTGACCCATTTTTTCAACAAATGATGCATTTAATATTGCAACAGAAGCTTAGGACCCTGTGTTGCTGTGAACATGAACATGCAGTGTATGGCATTGTTATTATGACTTCATTATATTTTTAAATTTCAGGAATACTGAGTGAGATAAATTATAATTCCTGGTTCATGACATTTTCATCACTGTTCCAGGTATAGACCATTTTACCTATTTAGCTATTTAATTAGGTATTGTTAACAGCATGATGGACACCAGAAAATCTCACTGATACGAACAAAAGTTGCCTTATACAATCAATAAATCTTCCTGTTTTGTCCACTATTATCTTATAATGTATGCCTATAGTGATCTCTTCCTTTTTATATAGATTTTTTGCATGTATTTGTTTGTTCGTTTGTTTTGAGACAGAATCTCCCTCTGTCATCCAGGCTGGAGTGCAGTGGCATGATCTCAGTTCACTGCAACCTCCATCTCCTAGGTTTAAGAGATTTTCCTGTCACAGTCTCCTGAGTAGCTGGTAGTACAGATGCATGACACCATGCCTGGCTAATTTTTCTATTTTTATAGAGACAGGATTTCTGCATATTGGCCAGGCTGGTCTCACACTGCTGACCTCAAGTGATCCACCCACCTTGGCCTCCCAAAGTGCTGGGATTACAGGTGTGAGTCACCATTGCTCGGCCTATTGCACATATTTGTTTCTACAAGTATCTCTTTTATTCTGGTTACCTTTAACTTTATAAAGAAAGAGTATATCCTGCCATGTATAGTCTGTTGGCATTTTCTTTCATATACTATTATATTAAAGTTTTTGTTTAACATATCCATCTTTGTCATTAATTTATGTTGACAGCTACACAATATTTCAGTATGTGAATACCTAAGAGTTTATGCATCTGCTCTTCTATCATCAGACACATTATTGCTTTAAGCTTCTTGCTAACATGAGCTGTGCTGCTGTAAAGTTGCTTTGTCCAGACTTTGATAATAATATGCAGTAGCTTAAGTTGGGTTCCACCAGGAGTGAAAATGAGGAATCATCATCTATGTGGGTGGTCGTTTTTTTGGAGGTGACATCTGACTGTTTTCCATAGTCATTGCATTAATTGATACTCACACCAGCAAAGTATTAAAGATGCTTTGAAGCCAGGTGCAGTAGTTCATGTCTGTAGTGCCAGCTCATTGGAAGGCTTGCTTGAATCCAGGAGTTTGAAATCAACTTGGGGAATAGTGATACCCCATCTCTAAATTTTTTTTAAAATAAAAGATGTTATGAAGCCATACACTGTCCAAGAAGTTAACATGGTCAGGCTTCTAAATTGCACTGAGTTAGCATGGTCACACTTACATCAAATTGTTGCCAAAGGTATAAAACAACATAGACTGTGGCCTTATTTTGTATATTTTTTCCAATCACCAATAATTCTGAACAACCTTTTCTATGTCTTTTAGAAATATATTTCTTCCTCTGTCCATGCCTGTTTATATGTTTTTATCATTTTTCTTTTGGCCTGTTTTGTGCTCTTTTCATGTGTAGGAATTAACTCCACATTTTCATTCTAATACTTTGTCTGGTATGTACAGTAAATGCATTTTCTTCTACATTATAATTAATCTCTTTTCTTTCTTTAAGATGTCTTTGATAAACAGTATGCTTTAATTTTAATGTAACAAAGGGGATCAAAATTTTTTCCTGTCTTATTTTTAAGTTAATGTGCTTTATGTAAGAAATAGCTCTTATGCTGGGTTCGTCTTTGACTTGCCCCCTGATTTGTGTCTCATCTCATAAAATGGTTTGAAGATTTCCTTCCTCACTTTGCTGGTCCTCTTCAGGCTTTTCTCCAGGGTAAGTCATTATTGTCATCTTAACCTTTGTCTTTGAAAGTGTTGTGCCTATGAGGGAACTTCAGTCTCTAGTGTTAACTCTGTGACTTTGGGAGCAGGGCTGGGGTGTCCTCCCAGGGAAGCCCTTTGCATGGAGAAACACTGTCTCTACAAAAATAGAAAATTTAGCCAGGTATAGTAGCACACACCTGTAGTACTAGCTACTGTGGCAGAAGAATCGCTTAAACACAGCATGTGGATGTTGCAGTAAGCTGAGATCATGCCACTGCACTCCAGCCTGGAGTGCAGAGGGAGAGGGAGTGTAGACGGAGGGAGACTGTCTCAGTCTCTTTTGCCCCTTGCTGGCAAGTGTAACCAGGACATGTAGCATTAGATCAGCCAAACAACTAATACTTTCTGGGAAGCAGAGAGAAGGATGTGGTCTGATGATTTCCATATGGGTTCAGGCTTCCATAATTTCAGATAAAGTTTATGTTATTCATAAATTCCTATATCATATTTTTGAAAACCTGGAGTAAAGGTTATATGTGGAATACAACAGTTGTATTCCACAGAAATTGTAAGAAAAAAAGAGCCTGCATACTGAAGAGTGTTGAGTATTTCCAGTCCCAGGCAATGAATCTGTTGAGCACCTATCAGAAAATGCCATCGGCCATAAGAAATTGAGATGGAGATAGACATGTGAACAAAGACTTGATAAGGTGTGACAAACATAATAAAAATGAATAGCATGAAGAAGAAAACACTCAGGAGTGTTAGAATGTGTCAGCACTCAAGAGAGAGAACAACATCCACCACTGGCATGCTCATGGAGTGACAGTGTGAAAGTGCCAGCTGTTTTGTTCTGCCAAAGCATGGCTGACACTGGTGGGTCTGGGGAGAGATGAGCTTTGCTGAGGGAAAACATAAAGCAACTCTTACTGCATGATAAACAATTGTCACATCAGCGGGGGGAATCTAGCCATGATTTGTAAAGTGGGCAGCAATAATAGCAGATTCTAATTTTAGAAAGAAGGTTGTAAAGGCATCTGGATGATTGAGAAGGCAGATTTCAGACCAGAGGCAAAGACGTGATAAGAGCTAACACTTCCAGTGGTGTTCACCGATATTAACTCAGTGATTACTTATGACAACACCACAAAGTTGGTACACTTTTCCCAATTTCCAGTTGAGAACAATGAGCTAACATAAATAATATCCCCAAATCCACACTTCTAAAAGCTTCCACAGGGTCTACTTGATGTTCAGATCCAGGCAGTCTTTTGCAGGCTCTGTGTTTTCAGCAGCTTTTATTTAATTGATTGTCTTGGGTACTTTTGCAATATGCCAGGCATGATTCCTGCACTGGGTGATGGGGGCAGAATTGTGCATGTGTCTCACCCTGTGGAAATGCCCAACAGGGATTTGGTCTAATGTAGCAAAAGCTCAGGGCAGAGGTGGTTGGGACACGTGCAAATCTTAGAGCTCTGCAGAGCAACTAGGGAAAGACCCAAGGAGCCACTCATAGACACCGCCTCTTTGTATAGCTGCTTGACAAAAAGCAGAGTCCTCATCTCTGGGAAGGAAACTCAGGGTCTGCAGTGGGCCCCGGTCAAAAATAAATGATCCACACCTGGGCCAGCGCTCCTCACCCAAGTGGACACCAGGCCAGGGCTGGGCAAATGAGATTATGGTTTATACAGCATAGACAGGAGAAGACAGAGCCCCAGTACTAACTGGGTTCCGTAAGGTAGAGCAAGAGCATCCCCAATTCCTGCCACACGGGCTTCTTTCCCATGCAAAGCTTCCTTGTCCAACTTGCCCTTCAATTCTATCACATGGAACAGAATTATTTCAAGAACAGTGACGAATCCAGAAGGAAGCAAAAAGAGGCTCCAGGGAAGAAAACTGGGAAAGAGACATGGGAAAACTAGTGATATGTGCTGTTTAGGAACAAGACTTTCAAAGAAAGGGGTTTGTGAATAAGTCAGTCCCATAAGCTTAGCAAGGTAAGAGCAAAATAGTTGGGGAGATTTTGTATCCTCAGCAAGAAGTAATTCTCTGGTCTGCTGAGTGCTTGAAGTACAATTAGTGGGAAAATTTTTGGTTCAAGATGATGGAAAAGACTCCTGTTCTACTTTGAAAAAATGAACTACAATTATGAGGAAAGGAAATAACTTTCCATCTAGAATTCTATTCTCAAAAAGTATTCTCCAAAAGTAAAAATGAAACAAAGACATTGCAGTGTATCACCTCAAAAAATAAATTTTCTATTGGAAAATACATTTCCAATGGAACCATACTAATATATCTATTATCTATCTATCTATCTGTAATTATATATAATTATAGATAGATTACATTAAATATATGTAATTGTATATAATATATATAAGTTCTTCCTTAAAATTAATCTTAAATATAATTACATATATTTAAGTTCTTCCAGCAGAAGGAATGATCCCAGATGCAAACATGGAAATGCAGGAAAGAAGCAGCAATGGAAAGGATAAATATATATAAAAATAAATCATAATGAATATTGATTATAATGTTTGTGAAAGCATTATAATGTTTGTGAAATTTGAATTATATAATGAGAATCAAAATGTACAAATTGATAAATAAAAATAGAGTTTACAAACAGTGCTTATAATTAGGGAAATTATATATATACATATACACACACACAAAAATTATATACACATATCTAAATCTATCTATCATCTAGTGTCTTATAATCTTTAATCTCTGTATAGGCAGTTATGACAGTCATAAAGTTTTTGCAGACAAAGTTAAAAAGTCCTTTGATATTAAATAGACAAGGAACAAGTGCACCTAATTCTTGGAAAATAGGAAAGGTCTTAGATTGCTTTTCATTTCTTTTTTTGTGCATAATGGCAAGAAGCAGTAATTCACTTGGCAATAGTCTACTAATATGAATGAGTTGACAGTTCTCCAATCATGCCACTGGTATTCACTGGGTTCTTCTGTATAATAACTCAGGAACATCACCACTTGTATGAACGCTGTCAACTGAACCAACTGAACACTTTTCCTAGCACCATCCTCCCCTATGTGTGAAAAGCATTACAAACATTGAGATGTTGAAAATAAGTTCCTCAGGAAAAAATACCACCTGACCTCTCAATTCAGAATGGTAGCTACTAATTATTTGCAGGAGGACAAAAAGAAGCTTGTTGAATACATATCCATTCCTCCCCTTCAGTTACTTTTTGAACACAGAAATTGTTACCATATTGCTAGGTACCTGAGCTATCTCAGGCTATGTCCTGAAAGACCAGGGAGAAACATTCCCACTAGGAATCCCCACTTAAACATTAGGCAAATCCTATTAACCATTTTTTTTTTCTTTTCTGTTTTCTCATTTTTCAGAAAACAGGGTCTCGCTCTGTCATACAGCATGGAGTGCACTGGTGTGATCTTAGCTCACTGCATTCTCAATCTCCCAGGTTCAGGTGATCTTGCTTCAGGCTCTCTGGGACTAGAGGCGTGTACCGCTTTGCCTTACTTTTTTTTTTGGAGGGGGTTGAGGGGAGAGACAGGTCTTGTTATGTTGCCCAGGCTCCATTTACCATGTTTAATATCCAAATGTTGTCCATCTCTGTCCCAGCAAAACACAGATTACTAAGAAAACAAAAGCCAAAGTGAACTCCTGGCCTTGGCACTCCCTGGAACTCGAAGTCGACCTTTGATGTGCTACATAGTGCATGAGGAGGACTGGGCATTCAGAGGCCCAGAAACAATGAGGAGAAGAGACCGGAAGGGAGTCAGCTTTGCTTTCTGACTGAAACACCCAAAATTCAATCTTAGAGTAGAATATTCTCCAGCTGGTTCACACTAGCAACTATAGAAAATCTTAGAAGTAGCGCTCACACCTGTAATCACAGCACTTTGGGAGGCCAGAGTGGGCAGATCAAATGAGGTCAGGAGTTTTAAGACCAGTCGGGCCAACATGGTGAAACCCCGTCTCTACAAAAATTATCCAGGTATGGTGGCACACACCTATAACCCCAGCTCCAAAAAAAGTGCTTCCAAACAGAGGCTTCTGTAGGCATAATTCACAGACAGTCTACCTTTGTCAGTTAGTTTTGTAGGGAATAGTTGGAAAGTTTTTCAAAGCTACGGAAAAAATTATTTGAAATGCTACACTAATTTCCCTAATTTAGGTCAGTGTGACTGTAGAGATCCTAGAATGGCTTGCAATATTTAAATCCGCACTAGATGTAATCTAGTTGGTGCTAAGTGTGATTGTGGCATGACTACCCCAGTCAGAAATATGCCGTACAGCAGGCAGCTTTGTCCTAAAACTAGGTTATCACACATGGAAGATTCTGTGCTTTCCTTCCTGTTTCATTTAAATGGCCAGCGTGTGGCACTGTCTTCGGTTAAAAAGCTGCTTTTGTAATTACACCCCAAGCCCCCTGGCATTTATGTGCCTCCATGTAAATTTTGATAGGCTTGAAAACATCAGAGAAACTGAAGACTTTTTGTTTCGTTTTGTTTTGTTTCTGGAGACGGAGTCTCACTCTGTTGCCCGGGCTGGAGTGCAGTGGCACCATCTCCCACTGCAACCTCCGCCTTCTGGGTTCAAATGCTTGCCCTGCCTCAGCCTCCCGAGTAGCTGGGACTATAGGCCCCAGCCACCACGTCCAGCTAATTTCTGTACTTTTAGTAGAGACGGGGCTTTACCATGGTGGCCAGGCTGGTCTCCAACTCCTGACCTCGTGATTCGCCCGCCTCCCTCTCCGAAAGTGCTGGGATTACAGGTATGAGCCACTGCGACTGGCTGACTTTTAATAGAATAGAGTTTCAGTAACTCTGAAGAGCACCTGTGGATTTATCTTCATGTTTAAACATGAAATTCAGAATAAACACGATTATTTATTTGAACTTTGTTTTTTAAACTGCCTCAAAAAAGCCTCACTTTACAAAATGTTAAGTACAAATTTTACTGAAAGTACATTATGCATGTCACCTGAAAAGTAGGACACTCAAAAGTTACAAATGTCATTTTTAATTAAAAGTTATATCATTTAAGACTTCATTAAACTTATGCTTCTATTAATTGGTTTATGCTTCTCCAAGTATTTGTTTAGGTACAAGCCAGTAACATTTTGTCATGTCAAGAACCAGAAGTACAATGGTTACTGTTTATATTTTTAAGTAGCCTCCCATATTTGACTTTAAGTGTTCCTAACTATTTATGTTTTTCAGTATCTATGGCTTATATGTAGAATTTGACATGAGAGCCCTAAGTATTTATGGTTGCTTATAGTAGCATTGATAACATTAGAAGTGGATAAAATTAGTTAACTGCCTTGTCACTGGGGCAAGTATTCAGTTTCACTGGCATCAAGCAGCCTGTGAAACCACTGGGTTTCAAAACTCCACCTTCTTTGCTGGGTGCAGCATCTGTTCTGCTGTGTAAGACACCAGAATCAACAGAGGCCATCACGTGTTCTAGAGAGACAGATTCATGGTGGAGTTTTGAGAGGGAAATCACACCCACAGCGAAACATCACCATAGCCATCACCAGATAATTGCCTTTGACATGTGAAAATGCACCCTATGACACACTTTATTATTTGTAATTATTTTAACTTTAGTAATGATTCCATCCAGGAAAAAAACCAGCCATGACCTAGTCTGCATTTTCAGCACAAGTGTAGAGCAGGAAGTAAACAAATTTAACACTGATTGATGGTGACATGACATGAAAGGGCAAAGAGAAATTCTTGAGAAGTGGTGGTAGTTAGAAGTCATAGTATTAGACAATTCTTTGTATATTTTGTAAAATAAGTTTAAAATATCTTTAAAATAGTCTTCAGTGCAGAAAATAATAGGAAACACAATTCTGAAACTTTGTAAAATCTTAGGAAACATCTTGGTGACTGACAAAAGTGAGCTCTTTAAACTGTATGGACTGCAACTAAATTTTTATAATCTTGTTGAAGGGGAAAATGTGTTACATGCTAAAATTATACCCAAATAGGGTGTCTAGCCTTGCAAGATAGTAAAAGAAAGTAGAAGACTATAAATGGATGTGATGGTCTTTTGTGCAAATAAGAGTGTATGTTAAAATACCCTATGCCAAAAGCAATAATTGTTATTTGTAAAATCATTAAATTGGCCATCAGAGACCACATGGGTACATTACCATGCACATGAACCTCATTCTTGCCTGAAGCCACATTGCAAAAGACGCAAATTTGGCATTTATCCATTTGATTCTTTTGTTTTGTTTTGTTTTTTGTTTGTTTGTTTTTTTGAGATGGAGTCTCACTCTGTCGCCCAGGCTGGAGTGCAGTGGCGCAATCTCGGCTCACTGCAAGCTCCACCTCCCGGGTTCATGCCATTCTCCTGCCTCAGCCTCCCAAGTAGCTGGGACTACAGGTACCCGCCAAAACGCCCAGCTAATTTTTTGTATTTTTTTTTTAGTAGAGACAGGGTTTCACTGTGTTAGCCAGGATAGTCTCAATCTCCTGACCTCATGATCCGCCCGCCTCGGCCTCCCAAAGTGCTGGGATTAGAGGAGTGAGCCACCGTGCCCGGCCTTATCCATTTGATTCTTTTTTTTTTTTTTTTTTTTTTAAATTTATTTATTATTATTATACTTTAAGTTGTAGGGTACATGTGCATAACATGCAGGTTTGTTACATATGTATACTTGTGCCATGTTAGTCTGCTGCACCCATCAACTCGTCATTTACATCAGGTATAACTCCCAATGCAATCCATCCCCCCTCCCCCCTCCCCCTGATAGGCCCCGGTGTGTGATGTTCCCCTTCCTGAGTCCAAGTGATCTCGTTGTTTAGTTCCCACCTATGAGTGAGAACATGCGGTGTTTGGTTTTCTGTTCTTGTGATAGTTTGCTAAGAATGATGGTTTCCAGCTGCATCCATGTCCCTACAAAGGACGCAAACTTAATTGTATCCCGTGCATGCATTTCATCATTTATTTTGTGTGTGTGTGTGTGTGTGTGTTTCACTTTTGGCATTAGTTGGATGACGCAATTGAAAGCTGAACAGAAGAGAACCAAGTCTGGAGGAGAAGGAAAATAGTTAAAGAACAACGTTAGCAGAGCTGAGCTAGCAAAGCCTGAGAACTTCACTTGAGAGTGTGGAAGTATGGGTAAGGGCTAGCATACTTGCACACTCCTTAATCTTGCCACTTTTACTTTTCCTGAAGTGAACTGCAGTCTCTATGAGAAGATGCACACTCTTGTGTCATCAAACAGAGGCAATTGAAAGGAAGCAAGACCTCATCTGTGACCTTCTTTCCTTTACTTCACTTTTTCCTGATAACCAAAACCAGGGATGACATTGTTCTGTTCATGACTCCTAAATCCTGTCATATTTAACTATTTGTTCTCCAAGTTTTGTATGAGTTCTTATTTTGCTTTTCCAAGAGAGGTATGTCAAATAAAGATTATACTTGCTACCTTCACACTTTGTCTTTATCCGGCATAGCTGGAAGACCTTTAAAAAGGCAAACTGCTAGCCTGAAAAAACAAGGAGTCTAAAGCCTTGGTTAAAGGTATTGGAAAAATATGTCCATTTGATTGTTAAGAAATAGACTGGTATGTCCAATCCATAGCAACACACATCTAAAAAATATACTTTAAACAAAACTAAATCATAGATGCTATTTAAATTATAATATCTGTACAATTTTTAATGGATATATCTTTTGTTTTTTTTGAGAGAGGGTCTGGCTCTGTCATCAGGGTTGAACCAAATGGTTCACCAAATGCAGTGATCTGGGCTCACTGCAGCCTCTACTTCCAGCAATCCTCCCACCTCAGCCTCCTGAGTTTCTGGGGACCACATATGTTCACCATCATGCCTGGCTAATTTTTGTACTTTGTGTAGAGACGGGGTTTTACTATGTTGCTCAGGCTGGTCTCAGACCCCTGAGCTCAAGTGATCCTCCTGCCCAGGGCTCCAAGGTGCTCCTCAGATGTACTTCTAAAATCAAATATCCCTCAAAGTATAGTCCCTGGTTGAATTTGTACGGAATCACCTGAGGTATGATTTAAAAACTGATATTTCAACTTCTCACGTTAGATGTACTGACTCAGAATCTCTGAATTTACGGTCCTGGAGTCTAGTAAAGATTTCAGATGTTTCTCATTTTTTTGCAGAAAAATAGAAACAAACAAAGAAAAAGAAATCGATAACTGACTGGGCAGGGTGGCTGCTCACTCCTGTAATCCCAGCACTTTGGGAGGCCGACGCAGGCAGACCATTTGTGGTCAAGAGTTCAAGACCAGCCTGCCCAACATAGCTAAACCCTGTCTCTACCAAAAACATAAAAATTAGCCAGGCATGGTGGTAGGTGCCTATAATCCCAGCTACTCAGGAGGCTGAGGCATGAGAACTGCTTGAACCTGGGAGGCAGAGAATGCAGTGAGCCAAGATAGTGCTACTGTACTCCAGTGTGGGCAACAGAGTAAGACTCAGTCTCAAAAAAACAGAAAAACAAAACGCAAAAAACAAAAAAACACAAAACTTGAAACTGTGAATGAAGGCTTTATTTTATGTGATTCCTCTACAGCCTGACCAAGACAACCACAAATTTTGGTCTTTGTTCATGTAGATATAAGTAAGAGACAATTAAGATACTTTTCTACTCCCTTTAAATGTGTGTTTGTCTATTTAAGTAAAACCAACATCAGTGTAAGGTTCGATTCTTCACTAGACAAATTTCAATCATGGGGGTCAAGGAAGACTCGGAGAAAGACATACTAAACACCTTCTTACTAGCTGCACCTGAGGGTCCTATCTATTTATCCATAATTTCCTCAGCATACTCTTAGTGTTCTCCTCCCCTATGGTTGGCTTTCATGAACTTAGGGTGTGGCTTACCTGGCTATGTCAAAAGTCAGAGAACTTCCATGTTTCAATTTGGAAGGTGAGCTCGATAATAAATTAGGTATACATGGGCAGAGTGAAAAAAATTACTGGAATTTGACTGTTACTCTGACTTTACTAGAATGTTTCCCTTTTAAAAGTTGCTTTAAGCTGCAATTAAAATAAATAATAGAGAGACCTGCATTATCACAGAGGAAGTCTGTGATTATTCTAAAGGAGGAAAGCAATATAACTGCAAGTATTATTTTAACATATGCGTAATAAGGTGGCCCTATATGTTTAAGCCCAAGCTTCCTTTTAATAACTGACTGTTCTCCTTTGTGGTTTAGTATAAAATGCATTTATTCATAGAAATGAATACGCTATGGAACCATATAAGAAGGACACACATTTTTTTTTTTTTTAAATACAGCGACCCTTGTGAACATCCAAAGGCTGTTTTTAAAAGCTCAGCATGCTTGTCCTTGTGATTTCACTTTCCAGAATATGCATTTCATGATATGACATGCAAAATTATAAATCAAATTAAGATACCTAAGAAAATGTTAGTGTACATAGTATCTTTGCCTTCACCAAGACCACATATTTGCTTAACTTTAAAACTCCAAACAAACACTAGGAAAGGATCCCCTACAGCTTTTGGAAATGTTTTTAGTAATTCATAAATGAAAGTGACAACATTTAGAAGACAGTCTCTCTATTCAGACTTCATTATTTATTGACACATGCCTACTTGGGGTCACTATAGTTAGCTTCTTTACTCTTCATTAATATTAATTTTGTTTAACATATATAAAAAAAGATTTTCATTTGTAATTCTGGGCAATTTTAAAACAACTCATGTAAGCCTAGCCTAAAATTACTAAGTTTCCAGCCCAAGTAAAGCAGTGGTCCCCAACATTTTTGGCACTGTGGACTGATTTCAAGGAAGACAATTTTTCCATGGACCTGGAGGCAGCAGGTGATGGTTTAAGGATAAAATTATTACACTCAGATCCCAGCATTAGATTTTCATAAGGAGTACGCTACCTAGATATCTCGCATGCATAGTTCACTATAAGGTTGGAGCTGCTATTAGAATTTAATGCTGCCACTGATCTGACCTGAGGAAGAGCTGTAGTGTTCCCTGGCCTGCCACTCGCTTCCTGCTGTGTGGCTCAGTTCCTAATGGGCCACTGACATGTACTGGTCTGAGGACATGTTGGGGGTTGGGGACCCTTGAAGTAAAGGATTGTCATGGCTAAAACCTACAGATAGGGCCAGCTACATAATTTGTGAGACTTCATGCAAAATGAAAATTCAGGGAAATTTGTTCAAAAATTATGAAGAGTTTCAGATAGTGATGGCAGAAAAGCCCTTCTAAGAGTAGGACTGCACCACTGTACAGCTTGCACGCCCCTGAAACTGGCTCTTCTTATAGAACCTTGTGAACAAAATGATCCTGATTTTCTAATTTGCTGAGAAACACATCAATGCCAATTCATTCGACTGGCCTTGCAGGTTTAAGTTATGTGAAGAAATACACATGTAAGATGATGTACTTGAAACATACTCATAATAGGATAGCTGCAGATGGTTGTCATTGCAATTTGTTAACAGGCAGATCTCAAAATTGCAGAAATTGCAGATCTCAAAAAAAGAAAAAAAAAAGAAAGAAAGAAAAAGAAAAGAAAAACAGACGCCTCAGGAAACAAAGCGTATGGAACTAAAGTAAGGTAGGACACCCCTTGCCGTCCTGAGACCTCTTCCGTCCTGCTAAAGGGAGCACCCCTCTTGGTGGGCTTGGGCCTGTTCACACCTGGAACCTATATATAAGAATCGGGGAAAGGGTGGGAAATTGCAAAACAACTATATAGGCTTTGCGCAAAGAGGATTCGAGCCTTCTGATGTAGCTTTGAGTAGAGCGAGTGCATCTAGATACTCTGTGTTTAGCTGGGTGCTTATGGAGATCCTATGTTTTCGAAGGTGAAAGTGCAATTGGGTAGGAGACAGTGGAGATGTCAGAGCAAAGGAACAGCAGTCAGTTGTTGTCCTTTCCAATAGGAGTGTGCTTGGGTCTTTTTTCTCTGGGCTTTCTTACCTGCAAGGGGACTAACTTCCTGATGGAGCTCAGGGGAATGTAAAGCTTTGTTACACGTTGTGTCTTATCAATGCCTCCTGTCTTTCTGTAACAGGATCCTGGCTGCGGAAAGAGAACTCTTGTGCAAAAAGAGCACTGGAAAAGACAGGAGAGGCCAGAGCAGTCATTCCAAAGTTAAAAAGACTGAGTCAAGAGGGTCGGGGCAAATCACGGGGAAAGAAAGAGGGTTAAGTCGCAAGTATATTTTGAATAAATCACTCAATGTGGGTGTGCAAGGCTTATTAGAAAAACAAACGCCTGGCGGGGCGTGGTGACTCACGCTTGTAGTCCCAACACTTTGGGAGGCCTAGGCGGGAAAATCACGAGGTTAGGAGATCGAGACCATCCTGGCCAACACAGTGAAACCCGGCCCTACTAAAAATACAAAAGTGCGTAGTGGTGATGCCAGCCTGTAGTCCCAGCTACTCCGGAGGCTGAGGCAGGAGAATCGCTTGATTTCGGGAGACGGAGGTTGCAGTGAGCCGAGATCGGACCACTAAACTACACCTTGGAGACAAGAGTAAGACTCCGTGCCAAAAAAAAAAAAAAAAAGAAAAAGGAAAAACAGACGCCTCAGGAAACAAACCGTGTGGAACTAAAGGAAGGTAGGACGCCCCTTGCGGTCCTGAGGCCTCTTCCGTCCTGCTAATGGGGGCACCCCTCTTGGGGGGCTTGGGCCTGCTCACACCTGGACGGAGGGGGAAGGTAGGAGGAGGAAGGTAGGAGGGGCAAGAAGCGGTTGGTGCGCACAGGGACGCGCCTGCGTGGGGGCTTCCCCAGGCCTCTCCGGCGTGGCGTGGAGAGACGCTAGACATCACCCTCCCGCGGAGTGTCCAGGTTCTCAGTCCCAGAGACCCGCCCAAGGGCACTGCGCCCAGCCCCCCTGTCACTCACACGCCTTCCAGCCAATGGCGCGGCCGCCTGTCTTCCTTACCCCACCCCTGGAGGGCAAGCCGGGAGCGAGGTGGGCCGCGAGTGCCTGGATGAATTTTGAAGAATCAAACTTTCCGGCGTAGTAGCTGCGGCTGTCTGGTCCCCAGCAGTGTGGCCCTGGCGCGGAACTGGGAGCATCGACCCTCCCCCTCGCCCCGGATCCGCAGCCATGGTGCCCGGGGTGCCTGGCGCGGTCCTGACCCTCTGCCTCTGGCTAGCGGCCTCCAAGGGCTGCCTGGCGGCCAGCCCTGGCGCAACTGCTGCGAGGCGGCTGGACTAGTCGCTATTTGTCGGGAGCGTCGTGCGCGCCCGCTGCGCCTCCAGGTGCGTAAGCTTGCAGATCATGCTCATCTCCGCCTTCTTTCAGGACTTCCAGGTACGTGGAGACTGCAGCCCGCCCCAGATTCTTTCTGGGGCTGCCGCCGCGGCGAGTGTGCACCCGGGCGCGCGGCGACCAGCCTAAGCGCGTCAAGTTTTCCGCCAGCGCAGCAGGCTGATCCTGGCTTCCCCTGGGCGTGGATCTTACAGTCGGGGTGCTTAAACCCTGTTTTGCAGCCTCCTCCCGGCTCCCGAAATGAAAAAGAAGCCCTAGGCGTCTTGCGCCAACTGCGTCCTTCCCAGAAGGAAAACAAAGGCGATTTCCTTGAGGAGGGAGAGTAGTGAATGCCAAGGGTGGGTGTGTGGATGTGGCGGTTTCCCGGGAATTGAGTGCGCGAGACTCCGGGCGGTTGGCAACTCCCGCGAAGTCCCAGGCGCTCAGGGGCACTGGAAGGGAGTCTGGGAGGCGCCCCCGGCTGCGCCCGGGGACCATGCCTCGAGCCCCAGCTCCGCAGGTGCCCGCGGGCCGACACTTTTTCGCTTTTGAACGATGATTTTCACCCTCCGCGGGCCGAGAGCTCGCTACCGAACCTTGGATTCCCTAATCAGCGCACTTGTGCCAAGTCGTGTTCCAGGGTGCGTGTATGCGCATGTTGGAGGGTGCAGGTGGCTGTGCGCGCCTCAGTTCGGAGTCCCTGAAGATTCAAGGTCTTGTACAGTAGCGTAGAGCGTCAGAGAAGTGCCGGGGACAGGGGATTCGGCGGGACGGTGTTTGGAAACTCCAGGGACAGGTTCCGAGGTTACTGTCCCCCAAACCCATACTTAGGTTCTTTCAACATGCGAGTAGAGCAGCGTGTGTGTGTGTGTGTGTGTGTACGCGCGCGCGCGCGCTCGCGTGTATGGGAGTGTGCGGGAACCGCGCGCTTGGCTCCTGAGGGTTGCCCGGACCCTGCACCTTGGTTCGGATTCCCTGCCGGACTTGAGCGGAGGCTCCTGGTGCGGTGGGCGCAGAGTGCGGCTGCTACCTCTCTCAGCCCTGTGGAGCGCGCGAGTTCTGAAACCCTTCATTTATTTTTCACCTCTCTCAGCTTCTCCTCTCCTTCTTACTCTGTACCTAGGTGCCCACCTGTTCCAACTTTCCAACTTCTCGCCTCAGGGAAATTCTAGGGGGACCAAAAGGAGAGGTGGGTGCTTGGCGGGAGGCTGACTTCCTGGCTGGGCGGGAACAGGAAAGCCAGCCCTTGGCTCTTAAACTGGGGTCTTCTCCTGCCGAGGAGGGGAGGGCGTCAAGAGGAGGCCCTGGAAATTAAGCTGCCAGAGGAGGCGATATTATAAGGGTGGAGTGTGGAAGTAATTCCCCTTAACCCTCGGGGATGATCTTGAACCTGCTGGCAAAGCTGGCGCGTGCTCGAATGTGCCGTTGTGTTTTTTCCAAATCATAGAAAGAGTATCTCCTGGGAGTCAGAGAAATGGGCACACTCTGCAGTCCTCCTGGGTCTTCAGAGAATGGAAGACCCAGTGCTCACCTCCTGCGGTGAAATTACCCAGACACCCTGGACAGAGCCAGGAGAGAGCCCGGTCCCCAGCCACCTGGTTTCCAACCCTCCGTGCCCTACCATGAAAGTCACTCTCCTGAGAAGATGCCACATTGTTGTTTGAAACAACAGAAAACAAACAAAACAGGGCAGCCTATTCCTGGGGAATACGCTTTTTTTTTTTTCTTTTAAATTGTCAGTGCTGTAATTTATTTGTTTTACAGCTTTAGTGGCTAAAGCAGCAACTTAGATGAAGCCAGTTCCCCGAGAAAGACTTTTATTGTGGTTTCCTTGGCATGATTTCTCTTCGGAAGAAAAACTGCTGACGGAATGTACATTGCTAGACAATCCTGATTACATTTTAATTAGCTGGGGGTGAAATAAGCTGCAAATTAGTTAGGACTCAATAAGTGCTTTGTCATCAATTGCAAAGCCATTCTGGGAGCTTTAACCCTAACCTGGTAATGCCTAAATTGACTTATCTAAATGGCAGGGATTAAGCTTTCTTAAGATGTAAAAGACAGCAACACACTCTCCTTACAAAACCCCAAGCTTCTCTGTTCACCACAACTTGGCTTATTTATTTATTTATTTATTAACAATTAGAAGGAAGATGGGCCAGGTGCACTGGCTCCTGCCTGTAATCCTAGCATTTTGGGAGGCCGAGGCGGGTGGATCACCTGAGGTCAGGAGTTCGAGACCAGCATGGCCAATATAGTGAAACTTTGTCTCTACTAAAAATACAAAAAAATTAGCCAGGTGTGGTGGCAGCCATCTATAATTCCAGCTACTCCAGAGGCTGAGGCAGGACAATCACTTGAACCTGGGAAGCAGAGGTTGAAGTGAGCTGAGATTGTGCCACTTCTCTACTCCAGCCTGGGTGAAAGAGTGAAACTCTGTCTCAAAAAACAAAACAGAACAAAAAAAGAAAAGGAAGATGGGCTGGATGCAGTGGCTCAAGGCCTGTAATCCCTGCATTTGAGGCAGGTGGATCATTTGAGGTTAGGAGTTGGAGACCAGCATGGCCAACATAGCAAAACCCCATGTCCACCAAAAATAGAAAAATTAGTTGTACCTGGTGGCACATTCCTGTAGTCCCAGCTCCTCAGGAGGCTGAGGCAGGAGAGTCACTTGAACCTGGGAGGTGGAGGTTGCACTGAGCTAAAATCGTGCCACCGCACTGTGGCCTGGGTAACAGAGCAAGACTCTGTCAGAAAAGAAAAGAAAAAGGGAAGAAAAGAGAAGAAAAGAACAGGAGAGGAGAGGAGAGAAGAGGAGCGAGGCAAGATGGAGCCATCAGGCTGCAGCCAACTGATGACACTGGATGTGGTGTTTATTAATCTACTTGTAAAGGCTGGGCTACAAGAAGTCTTAGGAGGACTCCTTTCCAACAGGGTCACCTCACTGCCTCCAACTCCTACAAATGAGCCCATCCAGAAAACTGTCTCTGGAGCATGTGCCTGTTTCCATCTTTTGCACAGTTTGAGGCCATGTGTAAGGATGGGAGAAGCTTGCCTGGCCTCCAGCCTGGATGCCAGTCAGGTATGTGGACTTTCAAGTATGAAAGCTGTCAGGTCTGGCCTCAGGTGAGCCCAACCTATGCACTTGGCAGTGACTCAGATTCCCTGGGACTGTGACCTGCTATTGTTCGCCTGCTGTGACTTTCCTCTTCAGCAGAGGAATCTAAACTCTAATAGTCTCTGCCCCAGTTGTCCCCACTTTCCTCCACTGCCCAGCACTTCAGTAACAAGACCGAAAAGCGGTGGGTAGATGTGCACACCTGGTACCTCCAGGTCTGCAGGCTGCTTCTGCCACTCCTGCATGCAGTGGCTGTCAACCACTCCCAAAAACACAAGGGACTCAGTACTGAGGCATAGAGGTGGGAATACAGACCAAGGGTACCTGAATAATCCAGCACTGCTCTGACCTGGAATTGTTCAGAATGTCATACAGCAAGGAAGATGGGATGGAAACCTAATTATTTCACAACTGAATGCTTCTGTTCAGTCACGAAAAGGAACAGTGCATGTTAGCGCCTCGTGAAATGTCAGTATCTAGCTCCAGGATGCTTTGTCCAGGGCATTCAGCATGGAGCTATTTAAGGCTCAAAAATATAATATATGTGGGAGGTTAGCAGAGTGAAGAGGAGCTATGAGTCTGTGAGTTATGGAACAGGGAAGTGGGCTTTGGGATTGGGTGGATCTGTTCTGCATCCAGACTCTGCTGCTTTGTAGATGGGTAGGTAGGGTGGATTATACCACCTTCCTGATATCAACCCATCATGTATCCAGTGAGGGAGAGAAACACCTGCCCTGCAAGATGCAATCAGGACATGAAAAGTGTTAGAATAATATGCGCAATGGTAATACTGCCTGGAAGATTACTAAGAAGCAGCCACTCTGCTGGATGTTTTATAAGTTTTACATCACATTTTATGTTCTAACCTACCTGGTATGTTTCAGTGAATGGTATACAATGTTAGGGCTATGATACAGAGACTTATGAAAATGTTAGAGGGCACTGCTTGTATTAAGTCTATGGATAAGTTGCTACTGCTTTCCAGAAACCTGACTCTTAACACCATTTTGCGGGGAGCGGAGGTTTTGGACAGCAGTTAATGAAGCATATCCATATTATCCAAAGGCATTTTATCTATGAAGTAGGACCAGAAAAAACTGAAAGTGCATCATGAAATGCCTTGTGTAAACTATAGAATAGCATAATTTTTGTGCATTCTCTAAGCTTATAGGGCCTTAGGATTCTGATCAGCCATATTTGGATGACTTGTGAAACAGCTCATTGCTCTCCAGCCCCAGGAGTTTTGATTCTATGAGTGTGAAACACCAGAATTTGCATGTTTCAAAAGCTTCCAGGTGAAGCTGATATCACTGGTTCTAGTACCACACTTTGAAAGTCACTGCTTCAGTAGGTCGTGCTGTCGGACTTCTCTCTGGTGCCTTTCTCTGCTTGATAAGAGGTGCCAAGTTCTAGCTTTGGAACTGTCCATTCTCCATCTCCCAGCTTGAACATTCTTTGAGCAGCTTTCTCTCTCTCTGTCTCTCTCTCTCTCTCTCTCTCTCTCTCTGTGTGTGTGTGTGTGTGTGTGTGTGTGACGGTGTCTCGCTCTTTCGCCCAGGCTGGAGTGCAGTGGTGTGATCTCACCTCACTACAACCTCCACTGCCTGAGTTCACGCCATTCTCTTGCCTCATCCTCCCAAGTAGAAGGGACTACAGGCACCTGCCACAATGCCCGGCTAATTTTTTGTATTTTTAGTAGAGATGGGGTTTCACTGTGTTAGCCAGGATGGTCTCGATCTCCTGACCTCATGATCTGCCCTCCTCCGCCTCCCAAAGTGCTGAGATTACAGGTGTGAGCCACCACGCCCAGCCCAAGCAGCCCTTTTTGATTCAGGTTACGTACAGTTGATTAAGTGTGAGCTTACTAAGTAGAAGTCAGTAGTGGTGTCCTCAGCAGAAATAGCATTGTAGGCTCACTTAGAATCAGTAGACTCATTTGTCAAATGAAGGGGCTGGAGTCACAATCTGGCTGCCATCTCTTGAAACATGAGTTTGATTCCAACTTATTGATGGATGAAAAAGCCTTTATCAGTTCCTCTGAACATAAGTGTTCAGGGAATGTAGGTTTAAGATGAAGAACCCTTCTCCTGGGAGAGAATGGATCATTAGTAATCAAGGTCTAGGTATGAAACAAAGGTCAGTAGCATAAAGCTGAAGGTCTCAGCAGGGGTGCAACATTTTTATGAGTTGATTGGTTACACTTAGGGAGACTTCTGTGCTTTGCCAAATCACCTCATCATGACTGTGTGGTTTTTCCATGCTTATTCAAGCAATTTGTTTTAATCAAAACCAGACTACATGAGTCTAAACAGTTTACATTATGTATAACAAATACCTTCTTAGGATGTACTTACATGCTCTAAGTTTGACATACTTTATGAAAGCAAAAAACATTGTCAGTGAGATGGACATATGGGTTGTTAACAAAACACCATGTTCTCACATTTGGTGGGAGGTGGCAAGGAGGCCAAAGTGAAAAAATAAACATTGATAGTGATTTGAAGCAATTTGGGAAAAAACATACATGAACATATTAAGGCAGAGATTCTTCATTGGGTTGCATGTTGAAGTGTGGTTGAAACAACATAGTATTTGTCCTATGGCTTTAATTTATTTTCACCAGTTTCTGGATTAATAATGTATCCCTAAATCCATATGTTGATGTCCTTATTCCCAGTACCTCAGAAAGTGCCCTTAATTGGACATAAGGTTATTGAAAATGTTATTAGTTAAGAGGAGCCGTTCTGGAGGAGGGTGGACGCCTAATCCAATATGTCAGGTGTCCTTATAGAAAGGGAAACTTTTAACACAGACATCCAGAGATGTGAGGACATGGATGTGAAGGTTGGAATGCTGCCACAAGGCAAAGAACTATCAGAAGTTCAAAGAAAATAATGGAGCCCATCTTCCCTTAGGGCCTTTCAGAGACAGCATGGTCTTGCTATACTTTGGTATTGTAAGTCAGAGACATTTATTGTCTCCAGAACCGAGAGACAATAAGTTTTTGCTGTTTCAGCCCTCTGGGTTGTGGTACTTTGCCATGGCAGCTGCAGGAAATTGAAACTGAATTTGAAATTATACTAAAAATAGCACTTAAAAGTATTGGATTTTCATTTTCTCCAAGTAGGGTTTTGATATGTGAATCTAATTTAGTGTAACCCTGCATTAAACAACTGTATGGAGTCTATGCTTTACATGGATATTACGCCTTTGCAAAGACTTGAAACAACCATATGTTGTAGAAATTAATTAGGCGGCTCTTATTTATAAGCAACTAGAAGCCACTTTATTTATTGCTACATGAAAACTTACTGCGAGATTTTAGAATTCTGACTTCTCCATGGCTAATCCCTTGATTAATTGGGATTAATCAACCTCTAGGTGGGACCCCAGATCTCTCTGAGACCTTATTCTACGTTATAGAAAATCACTCATTGTGTTCAAAGCGTTCACATCAATGAACTTGGCATCTTGACAGTTAGACTATAGCCTTGACCTTGAATGGTCTTCTTCACAGACATCTCTGTGATTATCTTATAAAGACTTTATTCTTCTCATTTGAGAAAAAAAGATACTAATTTTTCTGAGAACTTGCCACCATGATGAATGAGTAGTAGCCTGGCATGTGAAACAAAACCTTTGACTTTAAGTAAGTTGTACTTACTATTGAAATATTCTTTTTATTTGAACCAGTAATGTTCTGTACATTTTAATACTTCCTGAGCCCTAGTTGACTCATCTACAAAGGGTGACTGTTGAATTTGAATTGCTATTAACTTGTAATTCTCAGGATGTCGAATTTTCCTCTGACTCTTGTCTTGCCACTATTGCAGATGGCTTTCATATGTTATTCAAATACATGACCACCAAGTTGATGATTGCAGAGAGAGTCAGATGTGGTAATTTTGAGGTTTGATGATATCTTTGGACACTTAGATTTCTCCTCCAATCACATTCTTTCTTTTCTCCTCACACATTAGTGGGACATCTAAGTTCCCCACTACATGCTCATTTCCATGATGTGATTTGTGTCATCATCGTGGTCCTGCCTTTAAGTATTATGGAATTCAGTAATGTATGTGTGATCTTCCTTCTTCACACTCAGGCAGGATGATGGTCCCTGCGTTGTTTTTCTCTTCTGGTTTTGATATTTTCCTTTGGCATGGTAAATGTGTTGGAGAGAGTTGATAGAGGAATTAGTTAATTAGAGAATAATATATCAGCAGGCAGAAAATCTGAAAGTTGATCACATGCACCTCCTTACACCTTTGCTCTTGAATGGCTTTGAGAGATTTCACTAGGAATTCGGGATGGAAAAGTCAGTGTGGTCAGGCAGCATGTTACAGGGACACTGTAACCTCTTTCCTTGGAAAGTTCTCAGTATTGAGACGATGACATGTCATTAACGAGTTACATTTGTCTGGTTTTCAGCAAGAAGATGGATTGAATAGCTCTCAAAGGCATTCTCAGAGTTGTGTTCTGACTAATACGATATCATTTTAGTCAGAATGCTATCATTTACAAACATTCTGAGTGGGTATTTGGAATTACATGTTGGGTCCCTTTTCTTATCCTGGTTGTGTTTAGAGAACACGATTGGTCAGATTCAAATAGATCTTACACTTTGACAGAGACTGAAATGCCCATTAATGAAAATACTTTGCAAAGAAGGACTCCTGGTGAGGGAAAAGTTCTCAGAGAGGTCTGAAGTCCTATTTGACTGGTGTGATTAACTGTAAAATCAGAATTTCAAAAACCCTTAATAAATATATAACACAAATAATAGTTTTCAATCATTTGTGCATAAGATCAGCCATTGCATGTTACCTTTCCCAAGGTGAATAAGGTTAATCCTGATGTAGCTAAGAAATGTTGCAAGTCATGGTTTTAACTGTCTGTGCAACTTTAGTTTCTGCTAAGATTTTTCTTGATGAATTTTCAGTTCTATTTATTTATAAAACATCCTATATTAGGAATCGAACAGCTACAACAGTTAAGGAAATAAAAGACCTAAGACTACAAAACACTTCTAGTCATTACGTATCACCTAAAGTACAGTATAGCCAGTTGTAAATTTCCATCATGTTATACTCTTTGCAGATAACCATAGTGAAGAATGTCCCTGGAGGTGAAGGTTGCAAGTAAGGTGTGATCTCACCACTGCACTCCAGCCTGTGCATCAGAGTGAGACCCTGTCTAAAAAAAATTAATAATAATAATAGTAATATAATTCAGAGTCATGTAAAATTGTTTCCTTTCTGTGTTGCTCTTGCATATTTTTTCTTCTTTGATGATGAGTTTCATTCTTCACAAGAACTTTGAAACGGAATTGACATTTGTTTTGTTTCAGTTTTTAAGACATTTCTGTTGTTTCAACTGTCTGGCACTCAGCTTAGCACTAAGGTTATTTTTAAAACTACAGGTGGAAAATAACTGCTGGTTACATTGAAACAACAATATGTTCTTCTTGGATGAATATCCTTGAAAAATATAATTCTGTTAGTTTCAGGAAAAATACATCAACCTGGACTGAAGTTATAATGCGCCGTAAGGATTCTAGGACCTGGCCTCCCCACCCCGCAGATAAAAAAGTCTGAAGATTCTCAAGTTCTTGACATAAAATGGTGTGGTATTTGCATATAACCTGCAAATATCCTCCTATACATTTTAAATTATACATTACTTATAACATCTAATATAATGTAAATGCTATGTAAATAGTTGTTACACTATTATTTAGGGAATGATGAGAAGAAAAGTCTGGCATTTGCTGTTCTATAAATTTTCTTTAGGTGGCTTTATCTATACTGTATAAAAATATAATTTGTATTATTATTTCTTAAATAATGTGTATTTGATCCAAAATGCAAACTTTTGTTCAGTTTTTGGTGTTATGCCAAATCTCTTGGATATTTACTTCATAGGAAACAAAATAAACTTCCTAAAAGCTCCATTCAGAGAACATGAAACTTTTCATCTGCTCAATCTATTTATGTCACTCTTTCCAGCTCTTCAGGACCTAAACACTAAAGTATAAATTCCTTTAATGACTCCGTATTGCATTCACTTCTGTCTTTGATCAGTGCCATTTGTGAAAACCATCTGCTGTGTGACAGGCACACTGCCACATACCAGAGAGCCAATGGCAAGCACATGTTAGGGATAGACCCTGCTTCCAAACTTTTGCAGACTGGGGGACAGTTGATCATTACTATTAAAACAAAACACACAATTTGTACTTGTCCACTGTGTGACAGAGTGCCTGGGAGACGTGCAAGATGCTATACGAGCAAGCAACAGAGATATCTGTGGTAGTCAGGGCGATGGGATCAGGGAAGGCTTCTTGGACAAAGTGGCATTTTCTTTGAAGGAAGGACTCCACAGGAAGGCTGGATGTGTAGTGACATGTATATTTCTATGTGGTCAAATATTTTTTTTTCCTATTGAATTCCATTAAATGTGAAATATTTGTACAATACACAGAGACCCTTTTTTCTTTTTTCTTTCTTTTTGTTTTTTGTGAGACAAAGTTTCACTCTCGTTGCCCCAGCTGGAGTACAGTGGCATGATCTTGGCTCACTGCAACCTCTGCCTCACAGGTTCAAGTGATTCTCCTGCCTCACCTTTCCAAAGTACTGGGATTACAGCATGAGCCATCATGCCCAGCCTAGAGGTTTTTCCTTGGTTAATGAAAAGACTTTTTCCTGAGGATATTCTATAACATTTGAAAGAAATCTTACTTATGAAGAAAAAACATATAAAGAAAGCCTTCCCCCTGAACCTTTTAAATGGTCTTTTTATTTTTTAGAGCAGTTTTAGGTTCACAGCAATTGAGTGGAAAGTACAGAGAATATCCACATACTCTCTGCCCCCACCATGCACAGCCTCTCTCATTACCAACATTCCCCACTGGAGTGGGACAACGGATGAACCTACATTGACACATCATCATCAGGGTCCATAGTTTACATACGCTTCACTCTTGGTGTTGTATGGTCTATGGGTTTGGACAAATATATAATGACTTGTATCCATAGTTTCATCTATTGCTTTAAAATACCTTACACAAAGTATGGACACAAAATTGTCCATTCAGGATCACAGCTAATTATTTGTAGTGTCAAAGCATTGATTGATAATGTTAAGGTCTGTGGTGGGTATCCTGACTGATTTCTATTTCAAATGTGCAGTTCCATTGTTAGACACTAATTTGGTGTGCATTTTGGAAACTGCAGATTGATTAGTCCTTTAGCTGTTCCATGCCGATACCTGGCTATGTTGAAGGAAATGTGTGGGATCTCTCCCTAACTCTGTTTTCTCTTTTAATATGGCTGTATCTAGAGAACTAGTTTTCATTTATTTTTATTCTTCCCACGTGGGTTGTCTTTGTGTGAATGATGTGTTTGCTTTACTGGAAGCTTTTGAATAATTATCTTTCTTTAAGGAAAAGTAGAAAGGCTAGAAATGAAAACACTTTGCAAATGTCATTGAAATAATGGCTGGGTGCAGCTGATTGAACTTACATAAACTGTTTGAAAGTTGGATTGACTAGCATTCATGTTTGATCTAGTTAAACCAATAAAATATGTGTAATTTTTATATAATTACAAAAGTCCCACTGTCTAATCCTAACTGGAGGTTATAATGGTAGTTCTATAGGGAAATGTGTTTCTAGCCTAATATACTTTGACTCTTTATTTTTGTTGGCTTTAAGTCAGAACAAAATGATATTTAAATGGTTTATTTCATTTTTGTTGTTAAGCGGCTTAACTGGTAAAGGCTATTGTAATCTGATGAAGTACTTCTCCTGGGTCAGAGTGTTGAAATGTATTGGATTCTTGTACTTTTTTTTATAATAATAAACTTTTATTAAGTTTAATATTATGTACATGAATATATTGAAAGGCACAAATGGGCTCTTTTATGTAAAACCATATGTAGAAAGTAAATTACGGGAAAAACAAATGAGAGCCTAAGAACTTGAGCAATACTCTTAATATTTCTGCTACTGGGTAGCTGGGCAATTTGAGCTCTTTGCTTCAATTTACTAATTGGTAAAATGGAGACAATAATGTATATTCAGTGACAATTTTGTGAGGAGCAAATGAATAAAAAGCAATAAGATATATTGTTTATCTACCATTTAGTTCATTTGTGGTAGGCATTGTACACCCATTATCTCCATTCTCACAAATAGCATGAAAGTGGACTATACTTTTTACCAAGACTACACATCTTAGACAAAAGCAAGACACTGCTCAAATCCAGACATAGGCATACTCAGAGATTTGGAGAATTCATTTCAAGTCCACCACAATAAAGTAAATATTACGATAAAGTGAGTCATACAAAGTTGTTGGTTTCCCAGTACATGTAAAAGTCATTTTTACACTATAGTCTATTAAGTGTTCAATAGCATTATATCTAAAAAAAAAAATACATACCTTAATAAAAAATACTTCATTGCTAAAAGTCTTAACAGTCATATGAGCCTTCAGCAAGTTTTAATCTTTTTGCTGGTGTAAAGTCCTGCCTCAGCATTGACTGCTACTGACTGATCAGCAAAGGTGGTGATTTGTAAGGTTGGAGTGGCTGTGGTAATCTCTTTTATTATTATTATTATTATACTTTAAGTTCTAGGGTACATGTGCACAACGTGCAGGTTTGTTACATATGCATACATGTGCCCTGTTGGTGTGCTGCACCCATGAACCCGTCAGCACTCATCAACTTGTCGTTTACATCAGGTATAACTCCCAATGCCATCTCTCCCCCTTTTCCCCTCCCCATAATAGGCCCTGGTGTGTGACGTTCCCCCTCCCGTGTCCAAGTGATCTCATTGTTCAATTCCCAACTATAAGTGAGAACATGCGGTGTTTGGTTTTCTGTTCTTGCGATAGTTTGCTGAGAATGATGGTTTCCAGCTGCATCCATTTCCCTACAAAGGACATGAACTCATCCTTTTTTTGTGGCTGCATAGTATTCCATGGTGTATATGTGCCACATTTTCTTAATCCAATCTCTTATTGATGGACATTTGGGTTGATTCCAAGTCTTTGCTATTGTGAATAGTGCTGCTAAACATACATGTGCATGTGTCTTTACAGCAGCATGATTTATAATCCTTTGGGTATATACCCAGTAATGGGATGGCTGGGTCATATGGTATTTCTAGTTCTTGATCCTTGAGGAATACTGTTTTTCACAATGGTTGAACTAGTTTACAATCCCACCAACTGTGTGTTCCTATTTCTCCACATCCTCTCCAACACCTGTTGTTTCCTAACTTTTTAATGATTGCCATTCTAACTGGTGTGAGATGGTATCTCATTGTGGTTTTGATTTGCATTTCTCTGATGGCCAGTGATGATGAGGATTTTTTCATGTGTTTGTTGGCTGTATGAATGTCTTCTTTTGAGAATGTCTGTTCATATCCTTTGCCCACTTTTTGATGGTTTTTTTTTTTTTTTTCTTGTAAATTTGTTTGAGTTCTTTGTAGGTTCTGGATAGTAGCCCTTTGTCAGATGAGTAGATTGCAAAAATTTTCTCCCATTCTGGAGGTTGCCTGTTCACTCTGATGGTAGTTTCTTTTGCTGTGCAGAAGCTCTTTAGTTTAATTAGATCCCATTTGTCAACTTTGGTTTTGTTGCCATTGCTTTTGGTATTTTAGACATGAGGTCCTTGCCCATGCCTATGTCCTGAATGGTGTTACCTAGGTTATCTTCTAGGGTTTTGATGGTTTTAGGACTAACATTTAAGTCTCTAATCCATCATGAATTAATTTTCATATAAGGAGTAAGGAAAGGATCCAGTTTCAGCTTTCTACTTATGGCCAGCCAATTTTCCCAGCACCATTTATTAAATAGGGAATCCTTTCCCCATTTCTTGTTTTTGTCAGGTTTGTCAAAGATCAGATGGCTGTAGATGTGTGGTATTATTTCTGAGAGCTCTGTTCTGTTCCATTGGTCTATATCTCTGTTTTGGTACCAGTACCATGCTGTTTTGGTTACTGTAGCCTTGTAATATAGTTTGAAGTCAGGTAGCTTGATGCCTCCAGCTTTGTTCTTTGGGCTTAGGATTGTCTTGGCAATGAGGGCTCTTTTTTGGTTCCATATGAACTTTAAAGCAGTTTTTTTCCAATTCTGTGAAGAAAGTAATTGGTAGCTTGATGGGGATGGCATTGAATCTATAAATTACCTTGGGCAGTATGGTGATTTTCACGATATTGATTTTTCCTATCCATGAGCATAGTATGTTCTTCCATTTGTTTGTGTCCTGTTTTATTTCACTAAGCATTGGTTTGTAGTTCTCCTTGAAGAAGTCCTTTACATCCCTTGTAAGTTGGATTCCTAGGTATTTCATGCTCTTTGAAGCAATTGTGAATGGAAGTTCATTCATGACTTGGCTCTCTGTTTGTCCATTACTGCTGTATAAGAATGCTTGTGATTTTTGCACATTAAGTTTTTATCCTGAGACTTTGCTGAAGTTGCTTATCAGCTTAAAGAGATTTTGGACTGAGATAATGGAATTTTCTAAATACACAATCATGTCATCTGCAAACAGGGACAATTTAACTTCTTCTTTTCGTAACTGAATACCCTTGATTTCTTTGTGTTGCCTGATTGCCCTAGCCAGAACTTCCAACACTATGTTGAATAGGAGTGGTGAGAGAGGGCATCCCTGTCTTGTGCCAGTTTTCAAAGGGAATGCTTCCAGTTTTTGGCCATTCAGTATGATATTGTCTGTGGGTTTGTCATAAATAGCTCTTATTATTTTGAGATACGTTCCATCAATACTGAATTTATTGAGAGTTTTTAGCATGAATGGCTGTTGAATTTTGTCAAAGGCCTTTTCTCCATCTATTGAGATGATCATGTGGTTTTTGTCTTTAGTTCTGTTTATATGCTGGATTACGTTTATTGATTTGCATATGTTGAACCAACCTTGCATCCCAGGGATGAAGCTCACTTGATCATGGTGGATAAGCTTTTTGATGTGTTGCTGGATTCAGTTTGCTAGTATTTTATTGAGGATTTTTGCATCGATGTTCATCAGGGATATTGGTCTAAAATTCTCTTGTTTTTTGTTGTGTCTCTGCCAGGCTTTGGTATCAGGACAATGTTGGCCTCATAAAATGAGTTAGGGAGGATTCCCTCTTTTTCTATTGATTGGAATAGTTTCAGAAGGAATGGTACCAGCTCCTCCTTGTACCTCTGGTAGAATTCAGCTGTGAATTCGTCTGGTCCTGGACTGTTTTTGGTTTGTAGGCTCTTAATTATTGCCTCAATTTCAGAACCTCCTATTGGTCTATTCAGGGATTCAACTTCTTCCTAGTTTAGTCTTGGGAGAGTGTAAGTGAAATTATCCATTTCTTCTAGGTTTTCTAGTTTATTTGTGTAGAGGTGTTTATAGTATTTTCTGATGGTAGTTTGTATTTCTGTGGGGTTGGTGGTGATGTCCCCTTTATCATTTTTTATTGCATCTATTTGATTCTTCTCTCCTTTCTTCTTTATTAGTCTTGCTAGTGTTGTATCATTTTTGTTGATATTTTCAAAAGAAAAAAACCCAGCTCCTGGATTCACTGATTTTTTTGGAGGGTTTTTGTGTCTTTATCTCCTTCAGTTCTGCTTTGATCTTAGTTATTTCTTGCCTTCTGCTAGCGTTTGAATGTGTTTGCTCTTGCTTCTCTAGTTCTTTTAATTGTGATGTTAAGGTGTCAATTTTAGATCTTTCCAGCTTTCTCTTGTGGGCATTTACTGCTATAAATTTCTCTGTACACACCACTTTAAATGTGTCCCAGAGACTCTGGTATGTTGTATCTTTAGTCCCATTGGTTTCAAAGAACATCTTTATTTCTCCCTTCATTTCATTATGTACCAGTAGTTAATCAGGGGCAGGTTGTTCAGTTTCCATGTAGTTGAGTGGTTTTGATTGAGTTTCTTAGTCCGGAGTTCTTGTTTGATTGCACTGTGGTCTGAGAGACAGTATGTTTTAATTTCTGTTCTTTTACATTTGTTGAGGAGTGCTTTACTTCCAACTATGTGGTTAATTTTGGAATAAGTATGATGTGGTGCTAGGAAGAATGTATATTCTGTTGATTTGGGGTGGAGAGTTCTGTAGATGTCTGTTAGGTCCACTTGGTACAGAGTTGGGTTCAATTCCTGGATATGCTTCTTATCTTTCTGTCTCATTGATCTGTCTAATGTTGACAGTGGGGTGTTAAAGCCTCCCATTATTATTGTATGGGAGTCTAAGTCTCTTTGTAAATCTCAAAGGACTTGCTTTATGACTCTGGATGCTCCTGTATTGGGTGCATATATATTTAGGATAGTTAGCTCTTCGTGTTGAATTGATCCCTTTACCATTATGAATGGCCTTCTTTGTCTCTTTTGAACTTTGATGGTTTAAAGTCTGTTTTATCAGAGTTAGGATTGCAACTCTTGCTTTTTTTTTGTTCTCTATTTACTTGGTAGATCTTCTTCCATCCCTTTATTTAGAGCCTATGTGTATTTCTGCATGGGAGATGGGTCTCCTGAATACAGCAAACTGATGGGTCTTGACTCTTTATGCAATTTGCCATTCTGTGTCTTTTATTTGGAGCATTTAGTCCATTTACATTTAAGGTTAATATTGTTATGTTGAACTTGATCCTATCATTGTGATATTAGCTGGTTATTTTACTTGTTAGTTGATGCAGCTTCTTCGTAGCATCAAGGGTCTTTACATTTTGGCATGTTTTTGCAATGGCTGCTACCGGCTATTCCTTTCCATGTTTAGTGCTTCCTTCAGGGTCTCTTGTAGGGCAGGCCTGGTGGTGACAAAATCTCTAAGCATTTGCTTGTCTCTAAAGGATTTTATTTCTCCTTCACTTATGAAACTGAGTTTGGCTGCATATGAAATTCTGGGTTGAAAATTCTTTTCTTTAAGAATGTTGAATATTGACCCCCACTCTCTTCTGGCTTGGAGAGTTTCCACCGAGAGATCTGCTGTTAGTCTGATGGGCTTCCCTTTGTGTGTAACCCGACCTTTCTCTCTGGCTGCCCTTAAGATTTTTTCCTTCATTTCAACTTTGGTGAATCTGACAATTATGTGTCTTGGAGTTGCTCTTCTCGAAGAACTTTGTGGCGTTCTCTGTATTTCCTGAATTTGAATGTTGGCCTGCTTTACTAGGTTGGGGAAGTTCTCCTGGATGATACCCTGAAGAGTGTTTTCCAACTTAGTTCCATTTTCCCCCTCACTTTCAGGCACACCAATCAGATGTAGATTTGGTCTTTTCACATAATCCCATACTTTTTGGAGGCTTTGTCCATTTCTTTTTTCTTCTTTTTTCTCTAGACTTCTCTTCTCACTTCATTTCATTCATTTGATCTTCAATCATTGATACTCTTTCTTTCAGTTGATCGAGTCAGTTACTGAAGCTTGTGCATTTGTCACGTATTTCTCGTGTCATAGTTTTCATCTCTATCAGTTCGTTTATGGCCTTCTCTGCATTGATCATTCTAGTTATCCATTCTTCCATTCTTTTTTTCAAGATTTTTAGTTCATTTGCGCTGGGTACGTAGTACGTCCTTTAGCTCTGAGCAGTTTGATTGAAGCCTTCTTCTCTCAACTCATCAAAGTCATTTTCTGTCCAGCTTTGATCTGTTGCTGGTGATGAGCTGCGTTCCTTTGGAGGAGGAGATGTGCTCTGATTTTTTTAATTTCCAGCTTTTCTGCCCTGCTTTTCCCCCATCTTTGTGGTTTCATCTGCCTTTGGTCTTTGATGATGGTGATGTACTGACGGGGTTTTGGTGTAGGTGTCCTTTCTATTTGTTAGTTTTCCTTCTAACAGTCAGGAACCTCAGCTGTAGGTCTGTCAAAGATTGCTTGAAGTTCACTCCAGACCCTGTTTGTGTGGGTATCTGCAGCGGAGGCTGCAGAAGATAGAGTATTGCTGAACAGGGAGTGATGCTGTCTGATTCTTGCTCTGGAAGCTTTGTCTCAGGGGTGTACCCTGCCGTGTGAGATATGAGGTGTCAGTCTGCACCTCCGTTGAAAATGCAGAACTCACCCATCTTCTGTGTCACTCGCGCTGGGAGCTGGAGGCTGGAACTGTTCCTATTCGGCCATCTTCGAAACAAGACCTCTTGCATTTTTTGATTGCTTTTCTGATCAAAGAGTACCATATGTAAGCAACGTATGTGGATTGTGATGGAGTAATGTCATGCACACCTGGACTAAACAACGTGGTCAGCATTAATTGGGGATTTATTGGCATCCCTGATACTAGTGGGCAGAGTTCTTAGAAGTTCTTAGTGGAGGTAAATATTATAACACCTGATTATTGATACAGGTAAAAGCACAGAACAGCTGCAAAACCTTGGCATGGGGGCAATTATTTTTAGAAAAACCGGAAACCCAAAATCCCAAAAGGAACTAGGGATGCATTTTGAGGGAATATATGTATGTTCGTGCATGGCTATTTGTGTCTTTGTGTGTGTATGCATATAAAATCTTCCTCTGGAAAAATTTCATGAATAAATGCAAAAGATGAATGAAGTGCTGGAGAATTTTTGCAACAGACAAATGATCATTTAACCTAAGTGGTACTAATAGTTGCTAAAGTTGATTTTAAAATTTTGAACAATCCACAATAGATGTGGTGAAAGAGACAGACTGTAGATGGTAAAGGAAAACAAATGCCCAGTCAAATAATATTAAAGCAAAAATACTAATACCATTGCCTACTGATCATGTTGGCAAGTGTTGAAAACCTGCTACCACCCAAGGAAAAAACAGGGTGGAAAGGCATTCCCTTTTTTATTGCATTTTTTAATTGTATTTTAATATTTGCTCAAATACGGTATGTTAGTTTCTTTTTTTTTCTTTTCTTTTTTTTCTTTTCTTTCCTGTTCTTTTATTTTCCTCTCACCTCCTCTCCCCTCCTGTGCTCTTCCCCGCTGTCCTCTTCCTTCCTCTCCTCTTCTTTTTTCTTTTCTTTTCTTTTCTTTTTTTTTTTGAGACAGAGTTTCACTCTTGTTGCCCAGGCTGGAGTACAATCACCCAATCTCAGCTCACTGCAACCTCTGCCTCCTGGGTTCAAGCAATTCTCCTGCCTCAGCCTCCTTAGTAGCTAGGATTACAGGCATGTGCTGCCACACCCGGCTTATTTTGTATTTTTAGTAGAGATGGTGTTTCTCCATGTCGGTCAGGCTGATCTCGAACTCCTGACCTCAGGTGGTCCGTCTGCCTTGGCCTCCGAAAGTGCTGGCATTACAGGCATGAGCCACCACACCCAGCCAGTATTTCTAATACTAAATACGTTCAGTATTTTATTTATTTTAGTATTAGTCTCATTAATAAGACTGAATCAGTTACTCTAGGGTGAGTATTATCCATTGTGAACTGGTAGATATTAAATCTAGGATTACTCCCCACAGGCTAAGAACAATGTTAATGGTAAATGACAACATAATCCGATGGTTTCTGCTAGCTTTGCCCACTATTCCAGCTTAGCATAACCTGACTTAAAAGATCCCAACCAGAGAAAAAACATGACCAATATCTTAGTTACGTGGAATGCAGAAATTCTGATGTTCAAGACAATGAATCGTAGTCCAAATAATTGTTACATACTGAGTGTATCTATTGTTTCATTTAGTTATCCCAGTGACCTGATATATGAGATATTGCTGTTATGCTTTGTTTATACATGAATAAACTGAGACTTGGGGATGTTAAGTCCCTTGTCTGTGATCATATGTTTGGTGAAAGAGTAAGAGAAGGCTTTTCACGTGGAATCTGATGTGGTTTGGATTTGTGTCCCTGCCCAAATTTCATGTCAAATTGGAAGGATGGGAGGTAATTGGATCATGGGGGCAGATTTCCTCCTTACTGTTCTCATGATAGTGAGTGAGTTCTCATGAGATCTGATGGCTTAAAAGTGCATGGTACTTCCCTTTCCACTCTCTCTCTCTCTCCTGCTCTGCCATGGTAAGATGTAGTTGCATCTCCTTTGCCTTCTGCCATGATTGTAAATTTCCTGAGCCTCCCTGGCTACACTTCCTGTTAAGCATGTAGAACTGTGAGTTAATGAAATCTCTTTGTTTCGTAAAATACCCAGTTTTAGGTAGTTCTTTATAGCAGTGTAAGAACAGACTAATACAGGATCTTTCTCCCAATGCCAAACTCTTATTTCTGTAAATTGGTTGAGATCAAAAGCATCCACAGTGCATAAGTTGTAAATTTCCCAAAATTGCTGACTGTTGGCAGACTGTCTAGTGTTCATTTTCCTGCCTCACTGCTCAACACACCACCAAAGTTGCCTTAGACCCTTTTTCATTTCAGACAGCTTGGAATCTTTACTATTTTATGTGTCTTTGTTTACAGAATGACATCAGTGACAAAGTGGGACTTACATTACAAACACATTTTCTATCACTGGAAGTGAGGGACATCAGGTTTTGCAAGATTGGGCATTTGTTAAAATGCAAATATTCAAAAATTATATGCATAAATTATAATTTTAAATTAGAAATCTGTGTATGTGTAGCTTTATATTAGAAGAGTATATAATGGGTCAACATTTTTTCTTTTTGTTTTTGCAGAACAATGGTTCTCTGCTTTGGTGCCAGAGTCACAAGCAGTGTTCTAGGGTAGGTTTCCTATACCTGTATGAATGGTGCAAAAAACTTCTAATTTAGGAATAACTATAGTTTCACAGGAAGTCACAAAGAAAGCACAAAGAAATCATGTGTATCCATTTCCACCAATGGTTACACTTTAAGTAGTTGTAAACAGTATCAAAAGCACAAAATTAACATGCATGTAATGTATGTATATAATTTTGTGACATTTTTATCATATGTAAGATTTGATTTGGGTAGTTACCACTGCTGTTAATATACAAGCATCAATGGTTCTATATACTACTTTGCTTTATGTTTTGTTTGTAATTTTCTGTTAAAAAGCTTTAAGAAGAAAATGCCCTCTGCTTAGGCAAGAGAGGATTTAATGTATTCCATTTATGCTTATGTAATTTTGTATGCATTTTCATTTATTTGTAGGAATTGCTGGTTAAATAATTTGCTACCTTTTTTTTTTTTTTTTTTTTTTTTTTTTTTGAGATGGAGTGCCCCTCTGTCGCTCAGGCTGGAGTACAGTGGTGTGATGTCTGCTCACTGAAACCTCCACCTCCAGGTTTCAAACGATTCTCCTGCCTCAGCCTCCCAAGTAGCTGGGACTACAGGCGCCCACCACCACACCTGCCCAGTTTTTGTATTTTTAGTAGAGACAGGGTTACACCATACTGGCCAGACTGGTCCCGAACTCCTAACCTTGAGTTCTGCCCCCTGTGAACTCCCAAAGTGTTGAGATTACAGGTGTGAGCTACCGCGCCTGGCTAATAATTTGCTTTTTTTAATTAAACAGACTCTTTTCCATTTTGAGTATTCTTTGCTGCACACTAAAGAACATGACAAACTTTCTTATCTTACTCATTTATATGTTTGATATAATACATTTCTTACCTCAATCCCAATACACAACTTTTCCTTTTTTAATATTTATATGATGATGCTCCAGCTCCTGTCCGAAGCGGGTTTTATAATAAGATTACATTAATGATTAAAGTTTACAAAGTTTGCTAAAAACTTTGCAGCAACTTTAGGATCATAATAATGTTTGATAAAATTTATTTCATGGGATGGGTGTGGTGGCTCATGCCTGTAATCCCAGCACTTTGGGAGGCCGAGGTGGGTGGATCACAAGGTCAGGAGATCGAGACCATCCTGGCTAATACAGAGAAAATTTATCTCTACTAAAAATACAAAAAATTAGCCAGGCATGGTGGTGGGCGCCAGTAGTCCCAGCTACTTGGGAGGCTAGGGAGGAGAATGGCATGAACCCGGGAGGAGGTGGTTGCAGTGAGCCGAGATGGTGCCACTGCACTCCAGCCTGGGTGATAGAGCAAGACTCTTTCTCAAAAGAAAAAAAAAATATCTCATGGGTATTACTTTTAGTCCTAAAATAGAAATACACCTTTATTTTGTAAACAAAATTTAATCTAAGGAATATATAACATCGAAATAGCATATTTATGAAAAGGATCATTTTGTTAAAGGTCTTTCAAATACATACAATAAATTATTATAGAATCATATTACTAAAGTAAAAACTTTCGTTTCTAATGATGCATTTCCACAATCATGCACAAATTTTGTCATTTAATACACATGAATGTTACTTTAAAATAGAACAGAATTCTTACGGGAATGTGAAATAATTTGGTGAGGGTAAACTTTGCTTATTTCTGTCTAGATCCTGGGCAGAAATGAAATGCTTGGTTACAATCCGCTTACTCTTTTTATGTAATGTCTTAAGCATTTGCTCTGTCCAGACATTTTTGGGTATTAATTATATTAAGTGGTTGTCAGCTGGAACTTTGGATAACTTTTTTTATGCCATCATTGCAGATAAAGCACATAATGTCATGAGGTTGATTACATTTCATAAGTATTCTTATTGTACAGTTTTTAAAAATTATGTATTATAGGAAAGAGAATTTGTTACATTGGTATTACTTCTTATTTAAGCACTCATATTTTCCATATCCCATCAAGAAATTATCTTTTACAGACTTAGAAGGAATTTGAACTGAACAGGTTTATTTGAACTACTTTAAAAGTATTGCAGTGAAAAAAATTTGTACATTAGGAATTATAGATGGTTAAGCCACAGTTTGCAAATGATTAATCAAGGCTGCCATGAGAGACTGAATTTCACAAAAAAAGTCATTGTTTTTGTCAGAAAGGAGGAATCAATCAGTAAGTTACAATTAATCCCAACTGAAACTCTGGAATATATTACAAAGCTCACAGAAATTTAAGGGTTGTCTTTAACTTGGGATCCTTGGGAATCTTTGGGAATGAATCTTGTGCGTTAATCAAAATTTATCTGTTTTGGGTGTTATCACAACTGGATACCTGTGGATATAATTGTAGTTTCAGGTTATGGCAGGCAGCTTGAGTAGCTGGTTTTATCTATAGTTACTGAAACAAGCTGTTGCAACTTTAAGACTAATTTTTCTTTCTGTTGTTACTCATGAATCAGAACTTACCAGCTCCATAAAATTTTATTTGTGCCAGTGAACTTTTCTTTCAAAACAATACGTAACATCTCTCCTTTTGGTATAACCTCTGTTTCTTGGATATACTGAAGACCACCTAGTCTGTCTGTGTGCCTTGAATTGAAATTCTTGCTTCCTAAACAAAACATTTGAAATGTGGAGATTCCTCTCTGTGCTTCATCAGATTTCAAGACTATGCTGGGCTTGACATAATGGAATCAGCACTGTGAGCCCAAGGGTTTGTAGCCCCTGCACCACTCAACCCTAGAGAATATAGAAGAGTACCTTATTGCCCAGCACAGGTCTAGGCCAGTGGTTCTCAACTGAGGGCAATTTGCTACCCCAGCAACAATTGCCAATGGCTGGAAATATTTTTGGTTGTCAGAGTTGGAAATGAGGAGTTATTGACATCTAGTGGGTCAAAACCAGGTATGCTAATAAAGAACCTCTACCGCACAGAAAGGCCCTCCCACAGCAAAGATTATCTGTCTCTAAATATCAGTAATGCTGAGACTGACAAACCCTGACCTACACATTTGGGGAGTTATAAAAGAAATTAAGAGCATGGTCCTCAGCAATTTTAATTTATTATATGAAAAAAAAATAAATATGTTGTTTACTGAGCACAAGGTATGTGCCAAGTGCCATTTTAGGGGCTCATTGTGTCTAGGAATTCTGATTGTCATCAAGTACTCTCTAATACTGCTGAGGGAGGTTGCTGTTTGCCCCCTAATCTGGTTTCTCCTGTTCTCTGCTAATAGAAACCTCATTCCTCACCTGAAGTCATTGTCACCTTGGGTTAAACATCTATATTTTCCCAAGCTCCTTTGCTTCTAAATTTGGCCACTAACAAATTTGTTGCCCACGTGGAATCATTGCAAAGGACTTTCAAAAGGTCTTTTTAAAAAGGGAACTTATTTAGCTAGAAAATGTACTGGTTGTTCTTTCCCCCTTTGCTTTGCTTTTCTTGCTCTTTGCTGCTTGTTACAAGGCATACCAATGACAGGGGCCAAAGCAGCTGTCTTGTCCCATGAGGTACTTTTGAGGATGGAGTCCAGGCTGAGAATACTGACAAGAAAGATAGGAAGAATGTGGGTCTTTGAAATTATTGAGTCCCCATACCATCCTTGCATATGAAAAGGAAATAATTTTCTAAGTTACTGTTATTTTACATTTCGTTTTCCCTGTGAAGATGGAATTGTATGTGGGCAAACTTAATCTTAGCATAATCTTGGGATGGCCACCTTCATGTCACAGAGGCTCAGGAAAGGTGGGTGACTTTCTTACAAAGTCATTTATCTAGTAAATACCAGTAAATTCTCAACACAGGATTTACACTGAGTTCTGATGGAATTAAAAGCCAATGATTTTCTCATTGTATACCTCACACATAGGAAGTCTTACAGAATAACTTTTTTAAACTGATAAAAAATCTCTTGCTCAATTTGTGGTTGATTCTCTTGATGTGCTAAATTTTTTCCTGAGTCACTCTTATAGTTACTGTGAATAGTGTAATGTCCTGGCACAACTGTGGCCCAATTGTAGCAAACGAGCTGTATTTTCTCTTTCTTGCTTTTATATCCGTGTTGTCCAGTGGGAAGTCAGAAAGATACAGCCTGAAGATAGCCCACTCTTCTAATTCAGCTTCATTTAGGAATACACAGTAGATTCCTGGAGAAATAGATTCCTTAGAATTTTCTTTAGTAGGGTGGTTTTTTGTTGTTGTTGTTGAGAGAACACTTAACCCATAAGACTGCAGTTTGCCCTTGGCCATTCCAAAATAAACTGTTTGCAAAATTGACATCTAAACACAGTTTCAGTCTTGCATGATTAAGGTCAAACCATTCATTCATTTATTCATTCTTTTTTTTTTTTTTTGAGATGGAGTTTCCTTCTGTTGCCCAGGCTGGCATGTGGTGCACTGCAACTTGTATCTCCCGGGTTCAAGCGATTCATGTGTTTCAGCCTCCCAAGCAGCTGGGACTATAGGCATGCACCGCCATGCTTGGCCTCCCAAAGTGCTGGGATTACAGGTAAGCCATCATGCCTGGTCAAACCTTTTAAAATATATCAAATATATCCTAAAATGATGCCTTTACAATAACTTATTTTTAGTATTTCAAGTAGTAAGTAAATAATAGTATAATCTCTCTCTTTTTGTTTTGAAATGGAGCATCCTGAGTAGCTGGGACTACAGGCACCTACCAGCATGCCTGGCTAATTTTTGTGTTTTTAGTAGGGATGGGATTTTGTCATGTTGGCCAGACCGGTCTCAAACTCGTGACCTCAGGTGATCCACCTGCCTTGGCCTCCCAAAGTGCTGGGATTACAGATGTGAGCCACTGCATCTGGCCAAGGTCATCTATCTCTAATCAAGAAATAACTATATACCTTTGACTTAAAAAAATATGTATTTAAAATTCTATCTAAATAATCTTTGTAATCAATTTTTATCTTAACTGCATTTTTTTTAGTCCAAGCCACCCTAAGAATTTTCTGGAATGAAATATTACTATAATACTGTAAAACACGCTGATAAAATGGGATATATTTCCATTGTAATGATATTTTTAAGTTGATCCAATCTTAAGAATGTACATTGCTTCAAGAACTTGTTTTATTTATTCTTTCTTTCAAATAACAAATTGCTCCATGCCAAGTATAATGTGAATCAGATCCTACTTTTTTATATAGGATATATTATATCCCATATATTATAATGTGGTGGCTGTTCAGCACTTTCATTTGTGTTTCTAGTTTAACATTTTCTTTAAATACATTTCATTTGCTCATTCCAATACAGTTTGATTACTTCTGTTTCAGTAGTATTCATTGATCATCTACTATGTCCTAGACCCTAGTTATAAAGTGATTCTAAATGTAAACTTGGTC
The DNA here is from genome assembly GCF_008728515.1 of Papio anubis. NCBI lineage: Eukaryota > Metazoa > Chordata > Mammalia > Primates > Cercopithecidae > Papio > Papio anubis. Next base: position 2,722,230 of record NC_044997.1, read on the forward strand.
TTTGCATTAATTTTTGCTCACTGAGAAAATTCTAAGCTATTGTTACTTCACCCCTTCTTAAAAATTCATACAATATTTTTCATGAGTCTGCATTACTTGAGGACTTATATAACTACCTTCTCCCCCTTACTTTACCCATTAGAGCATTCATGTACCTTTAGAATCCATTTCTGCTTTTCTCTTTGCTAAACTCTCAATTCTGGCTCTTTTCCAATGTTCTAAGGTTCCTGTGTATTCACCCATTAATGGTTAATATGTGAATGACTTAGTTTCTATCAGGCTCTGTTTATGGTCTCCCAGCTCAATTCTCATGTTCATTACTTATTTGATACTCTGGGATGGAAATATTTGATAAATAATGAGAAAACTGTTTGAATGGGTCACACACACAGATCCTAGGACTGACTACGTTAAGTGTTAGATGGCTCCTCTCAGTAAGGGAACATGGGTAATAGAGACCACTAAGATCATTGTTTGCATGAAGGATGGAGAGAAGAATTCTAAAGCTAGAGAGAATATTTTGGAATATTCCAGTGAAATTCTTTCATTGTGCACTTCAGGAATCTGAGGGCTAGAGCAATGATATATCCAGTCAAAAACAGCCTCCAGCTCAGAGGAAATGCTTTGTGTTAGATTCTATTTTTCATTGTACATAATTTCTTAAAAGGCTCACTTAGGAATGATTTGGAACATTTGACAGGAGATTTGAATTGATGGGCACAAAGCCCTCATATTTTGTTATAGTATAGAGTCAAAATTTTTAAATGTCAAAATATTTTAATGAGCTGTGTTAACATCTATCTTTCCTAGTAGCTTTTTCCAGTAGAGAGGACAAATATCCTTCTCTCTACCCATCCAATGTTGATGACTTAACTACTTATAACAAAAGATGGATTATAATGAGAAAAACATACAAATTTATTTAGTTTTACATGATATGGCAGTAAATGATTAATTCCATATATTTTTATGGTAGCTTTGATGAAGGGTGGATACTGATGGAGAAATACGTTAGGACAAAAGGGGTGTGATCTAGTGGAGATAAACGGGGGAATTTAGCAATGCCTGTTTTTCAGGTCCTCTCTGTGACCCTTCATCTTCAGAGATGAGCATGTTCCTTTCCTCCAGGGATCAGGAGACCCTCACATGAGTGTCTTCTGACCTGCTTCTTGGAAATGTTGGAAAAGCTTTCCTAAGCTGTATGCCCTGGGGGGAGAAGCATATGTGTGGGTGAGGAGGGGAGGTCAGAGAGACTTTCCTGCTTGTTTTTTTAAGATGCCAAGGTATTGTATTTTGAGGAGTGTGTCCTGAATCATATCATCCTTTTCAGTGTGACTTTCCTTTAAACACAGTGTTCTAAGATAGGGGTTAGCAAATGACTTCTATAAAAACATCAGATAGTAACCATCTTTGTCTTGGCAGCCCATATAGTCCCTGCTGCAACTACTCAACTCTGCTGTTGTGGCATAAAAGCAGTAGTACAGAAAACATAGACCAAGAAGAGTGACTGTGATTCAATAAAACATTATTTGTAGATACTAAAATTTGAATATCCCATAATTTTCACACATTATTTTACTTATTTTTTTCCAACCATTGAAAATAATAATAACTTAGCTCACTAGTTCAACAAAAACAGGTGTATTTGGCCTGTTGCTGTACTGTCTAAACTCTTGTTCTATGACATTACAGTCACACAGACAAACCAAAACCAAAACAAAATAATAAAAAATACATTTTTCTGGCAATACAAAGACATATCTTAAAATATTCGAAGTCAAACAAAATGGACAGTTTCTGACATTGCTTATAGAACATTGTTTGTCAACCTGCAGGGATTTGAAATAATGAATAGTAAAAAAACAAAAAACAAAAAAAACCAACCAAACAAAAAAAAAACACCTTCAAATAAATCACAGTTAATTTTTGAAAAATCCAATGTTAAAATTTGATGATCAGAGTCAAGAAAAATTGTGAAAGACTTGAAAATTGGCAAAAGTAAAGATTATTTTTCTCTGTTGCACTTTTCCAAGTTCTATGCAGTGTTCACTGTCTTTGAACTATTTTTCACTTTGCAAATGGTAGAAAATTGATAATGCCAGTAACTTGTCCATGAAAATGCAAATAAATTGTGTCTAGTGGAATACACTTGATACTTCCTCCAGTAATACAACATTTTGCTTATATTTGTGAATCCATATTGACCCTATTCACCCATCAATCCCCCCAACCCCCACCCATCCATCTTAATCTATCATTTATCTATTTATCTTCTGAATTTTTCCTTTGAAACAAGTAAGACTATTGAATCAAATATGACTATTTCTTGAATTAAATAAAATCTGTGGTACATTTTCATCTTACATTTGTGTGAGAGTCATGTCTTCACTTTATAAAAGATTTCTCTTTTAACCTTCAGCTCAGAGTTATTTTTCAAAACCTTGACTCTAACAATGGCATGTCCCTTAGTAACAACCACCTATCTGTGGGAAGCCTGCATGCTTATCTTTCTGCTTTTGGGTGACAGAACTCAGTGCCTTGATATGGGCGATACAACTCCAAACTGTTAGAAATTTTCCAACTTTATTCAGAACCAATTTTAGAGGTGAGGAAGACTGGTTTTGCTTGTATTAAAATCTGTATGACTTTATTTGCCATCTGTGAAATTTGTTGGGTGAAAACCCAACCTCTGAAACACAGCTGAATGTGACTATTGAAATTTTTGTTTTATATTAAATGCTTTCTGTGATTTATGTGATAATGACTGTAAATCCATTGTGCCCAAGGAAGACATTTCTCAGGAGCAAAATGCAAACTCAGACATACATGAAATACACTGTGCCAAGGATCGAAGAACCAAAGGTGATTTTTTTTATCTGATTGCAATTCTAATATGCAGTGGATCAAGATTTGAAATGTTTAGGTACTTTAGACTCATTGCAGTATTTACTGACACTCATACAGTATTCCCTGACTTTATAGATGTTACATTTCAAGAATAATGTTGCTATTCACCCAGCATTTATTGTCCAACTTACTGATCTCCTTTGGAGCAAACAATGACTTCACAACCAAATCACATTTGACAGTGACTTCAGGAGAAGTGCAGGCTTATGTAATTCAAACAGAGAATTTGTGCAGAAAACGTCTCAAGTCAGGTATAATTAATTCTCCTTCATTTTGGATATTAATGTTATTATTTCCACAAGTACATGTCTTTACTTCCATGAGATCATGTCTTTATTTTTCAGGAGAAAATAAATGTGATGTGATAATAAACATTAGAAAAGATAAGAGAAATATTCTATTATATCCTTAAAGCAACATTTTGGACTTAACATTTGTGTAAAATGCATGTGAAAAGAAATTGTTAGTGTTTGTGTGGTTTCAACTACTGTTCTTTTGAAAAACCCATCTGTATGAACAATATTATATTAGCATGATTAATATAAACCATTGGATGTAAATTTCTCCAACTATCCTAGCATGATGCCAAAAGATGATTATAAGTAGTCTTGGCCTTTTATGCTTAGTAAGACATGATGTCACTCTTTCTCTCTCTCTCCTAATTTTTTTTTTTTTTGAGACAGGGTCTCACTCTGTTTCCCAGGCTGGAGTATAGTGGTACCGTCATGGTTCAGTGCAACCTTCACTTCCTGGGATCAAGTAATCCTCCTACCTTAGCTTCCTGAGTAGAGAGGACTACAGGCATGTGCCACTAAGGGAGGAGAGCACCCCTCATATTGTCTTATGCCCAATTTCTGCCTCCAAAGAAAGAAAAACTAAAAACTAAAAGGCAGAAATGAAATCCATAGGCAGACAGCCTGGCGCCACACCCTAGGCCCAGTAAAGATCAACCCCTGACCTAATTGTTTATGTTATCTATAGATTACAGATATTGTATAGAAAAGCACTGTGAAAATCCCTATCCTGTTTTCTTCTGATCTAATTACTGGTTCATGCAGCCCCCAGTCATGTACCCACTGCTTCCTCAATCAATCACGACTCTCTCATGCGCACCCCTCACCCCCTTAGCGATGTGAGCCCTTAAAAGGGACAAGAATTCCTCACTTGGGGAGCTTGGCTCTTGAGACAGGAGTGTTGCCTATGCCCCGGCTGAATAAACCCCTTCCTTTTTTAACTGGGTGTCTGAGGAGTTTTGTCTGATGCTTGTCTTGCTACATTTCTTGGTTCCCTGACCGGGAAGTGAGGTGAATGGTGGATGGTCAAAGCAGCTCCTTAGGCGGCTTAAGCCTGCCCTGTGGAACATCCCTGCTGGGGACTCCGACCAGCCTGAGCGACAGGGATCCTGAGAGCACTCCCGGATGGGCATTTGCCCTGGTGGGACACCTTGCCAGAGCAGTGTGTGGCAGGCCGCCGTGGAGGATCAGCGCAGTGGGTGAACACCAGGAAGGAATGGATACTTGGAGTCTGGACATCTAAAACTTGGTAAGACTAGTTTTTGAAACTTGCCCACTCTGTTTGAGTGGGAGCGTGGCCTGATCACCTATGGCGTGCCTTTATGGGCACTTTGGTTTTGGTTTTGACTTGGTTTGAATTGCCTGACAGGACCAGTCTTAGGAACTTGCCCACTCCATTTGAGTGGAAGCATGTCCTGATCACCAGTGGTATGCCTTTATCGGCACTTTGGTTTTGGTTTTGACTTGAATTGCTTGACAGGATTGGTCTTGGCAACTTTCCATTTGAGTGGAAGTGTGGCCTGATCACCCACGGTGTGCCTGTACCGGCACTTTGGTTTTTGTTTTTGACTTGATTTGGATTGCTTGATACTTTGGTTTTGCTTTTGACCTGGCTTGGATTTCTGGATACTCTGATTTTGGTTTTGATTTTGGTTTGGTGCAAACTGCAAAAGTGTACATCTGCCCTTTTTACCCGTTCTTTGTTTTATGGTGTGTGTGTGGTGTGAGTGTGGTGTTTTATTTCTAAGAAACATAGGTCAGGTACAAATAAACCCACCCTACTAGGAACTATGTTGAAAAATTTCAGAAAAGAATTTAAGGGAGACTATGGAGTACTGTGACACCAGGAAAACCTAAAACTTTGTGGAAGATAGACTGGCTAGCATTAGAGGTAGGTTGGCCATTAGAAGCAAGCCTGGACAGGTCCCTTGTTTCAAAAGTATGGCACAAGGTAACCTGTAAGCCAGGAAACCCAGACCAGTTCCCACACATAGACACTTGGTTACAGCTGGTTTTAGACCCCTGCCCCCAACATACAATTGTTGAGAGAACAGCAGCATAAGTGGCTGATGGAGGCAAGGAAAGACTAGCAGAGAGAGAAAGGAAAGAGACAGAGAGGAAAAGAGGCAAAGAAAGAGAGGAAGAAACAGAGAAGAAGAGATAGACAAAGACGGAGTGAAGGAGAGAGAAAGAGGGAAAGAGCGAGAGGTATATATACAAGTAGTTAAGAAAGAAAAAAGTGTTTCCTATTCCTTTAAAAGCCAAGGTAAATTTAAAGTCTATAATTGATAATAACGGTCTTCTCTATAACCCTATAACACTCCAATACCGCTTTGTTATCGGTGTAAGCACGGGCATATCCCAAAAGCTCTGAGGCCTCCCTATCAAAAATCCTTAACCCAGTAACCCACAGATGGCCCAAATGCATTCAGTCTGTAGCAGCAACTACTTTCCTAACAAACAAACAAACAAACAAAAAAGTTAAGAAAAAAAATTTAGGGGAAACCTCATTGTGAGCACACCTCACCAGTTCAGAAGTATCCTAAGGAAAAAAGGGGAAAAAAGAGGGGGTGGCATTTATATAAAAAGAGTATTATATGGTAAATTATTGTCCTGAAATAAATTAACTGGTGGCTTAAAGAAAGAAATATTTGTAATAAGTCAGAAAGTTGAGGCATGTAGAGAATTGTCTGCAAAAGTCATGAAAAAGAAAAATGTTATAAACAAGAATGTATGCAAAAAATGTATAATTTAAAAGTAACTAGGCTTCTTGAATGTAAAACTATTGAAAAAAAAGTTTATGTGCAAGGTGTATAAGAAAAGTAAAATATACCTTTGGTAAAAGGATTATAAGGAGGCATAAAAATGTACATTTTTACCTACATTAAAACGTTAAAAAAATTGTTTTGAAGGTTTAAGTAAGTTTTAAAATGTTAATTATAAAGAATATTCTGTGTGTAAACGTTTTAGCTAAAATTAAAGTATCATCCAGTTTTTCTGTGAACTGGACATTAAAGTAAAACCATAACAGGTTTTTCTTAAAGCACGAACCTGCTCTTTAGCAAAAATTATAGAAGATTAAAAAGTCTGTAAAATCTTACCTTATGGTCAAACATTAAAAATTAAATAAATATGTCTATAAGGTTTTATTAAAATTAGGTTTAACATTAATAACATATTAATATAAAGATAAAATTTAGCTTATCTGGTATAAAAATCATACAAGAAGCATTGTTAAATGTGAAATGGTATTTGACTTTCTTTGGTTTAAAAACTAATTTAAAAAGTTGCTAAAGGGAAATTTCTCAGTAAAAAGTCACTAAGGACTATAAAGTCCACTGCCAAAGTCCCTACATTTAAAACAAAAGGTTAGTTTCTTAAAAATTATGTATTTGCTTTATCTGCCGCTTTCCTTTCTTGAAAAAAAATTAAAAAAAAAATAAACAAACAACTAAAAGTATTTTAGTGCATGTACCACCCCTAGAATTTCCAGTAAAGCAGCACCAGCCTGAAGATCACATTCTCATCAAAGGGTGGAAAGAAGAAAAACTTGAGCCAGCCTGGGAAGGACCCTACCTTGTGCTGCTAACCACCAAGACTGCTGTTCATACAGCAAAAAAAGGATGGACTCATCACACCTGAGTAAAGAAGGAACCACCCCACCCCAGGAGAAAATCCTACCAAACTAAAGCTAAGAAAAATCTAACTCTTTTTATCTACTCTATTATGCTTTCTTCTTTCTGCCTTCTATTGCTGACCATCTAGTTATTAACATAACAAAGTCAATTTCACTTTAAACTATTGTATTTAATGCTTGCCTTGTTATACCCTGTAAGGACTTGCCAAGTCAAAGACAGCTCTCGACTTCAGAAGAGTACTTCTGTCCCTTCTTAACTCTCCTCAGATTAGGCATTAGTAAACTAGGACCATTTAATCCAGGGAGATTTCGATAAAGACCCTAGTGCCAGTCAAGAGTGTTGCCCCCCGATGTAGAGCTTTCATGCCATAGTTGGTCCAACATTCTGTGGACCACTACAGAGCAAGGATGGATGGCTCCAACTGTTTTTTTTTAATTTCCTAAAATCATACATTCATTTTACTAGAGGATCATAGAAGCTAAAGACTTAAAACAAACTTTAGCAATTAAGACAGTATACCAAGATGCAAATACCTGGTTAAAATGGATCAAATATTCCATCTGCAGGTTAAACAAAAGTAGTTGTTATGCTTATGCACATGGCAGACCAGAGGCCCTGATTGTCCTCTTTCCACTAGGGTGGTCCTCCAGTAGACCACGCATGGGCTGCATGGTAGCTCTTTTCCAGGATTCTACAGCCTGGAGTAATAAGTGATGCCAAGCTCTGTCTGCCATATCCCAAAGGCCAGCCCCCTGCCATGCAGCCCCCAAGGGACATCCAGCTTCTGTCTCCTAACACTGAGTTCACTTCATGTCTCTCATGACAGGGAGGAAACTTAGCATTCCTTGGAGACCTGAAAGGATGCAGTGAGCTTAAGAATTTTCAAGAGCTTATCAATCAGTCAGCCCTTGTTCATCCCAGAGTGGATATGTGGTGATATTGTGGTGGACCTTTACTGGGCGCTCTGCTGAATAACTGGAGTGGCACTTGTACTTTAGTCCAATTGGCTATCCCTTTCACCCTGGCATTTCATCAACCAGAGGGAAAAAATAATAATCAGACATCCCAAAGTGAGAGAAGCCCCTTATGGGTCTTTCGACTCTCACGTCTATTTAGATGCAATTGGAGTCCCATGAGGAATACCAGATCCATTTAAAGCTGAAAATCAAATGGCTGCAGGATTTGAGTGAATATTTTGGTAGGTGACAGTTAATAAAAATGTAGATTAGATAAACTACATCTATTACAAACAACAGCAATGAGGTTTTCATGAGTTAAAAGAAAAACTCATGTTGGCCCCAGCCCTAAGACTACCTGACCTGACAAAATTCTTTACGTTCTGTGTGTCAGAAAGAGAAAAAATGGCAGTTGGTGTTTTAACCCAGACTGTGGGACCCTGGCCAAGGCCAGTGGCCTATCTCTCAAAACAACTAGAAAAGGTTTCCAAAAGGTGGCCACCAGGTCTACTGGCCTTAAGAGCAATGGCCCTGTTAGCACAAGAAGCAGATTAACTAACCCTTAGGAAAAACCTGAATATAAAGACCCCCCCCCCCCATGCTGTGGTAACTTTAATGACCACCAAAGGACATCATTGGTTGACAAATGCTAGATTAACCAAGTTCCAAAGCTTCTATGTGAAAATCCCTACATAACCATTGAAGTTTGCCACACCCTAAACCCTAAAATTTTGACTTGTACAGTAAGGACTTCAACTGACCTTCCTCAGTCTGAGGACTGTTCCCAGTGTATACATCAAGTCACTGAGGTAGAACAAAAGGTTGTTACGGTCCTATTATTTTATGGTTATTATAAATGTATTGGAACTCTAAAAAGAATTTGTTTGTATAATGTTATTCTATACAAGGTATGTAGCCCAGGAAATGACCAACCTGATGTGTGTTATGGCCTATCTGAGCCTCCCATGACCACAGTTTTTAAAACAAGATTAAGACCTGAAGACTGGTGGGGACTCATAAACGATATGAGTAAAGTGTTAGCCAAAACAGAAGAAAAAGGAGTGCCCAAACAAGTCACCTTAAAATTTGATACCTGTGCTGTCATTAATAGTAATAAGCTAGGAATAAGGTGTGACTCTCTTAATTAGAAAAGAGGCTATATAGCAGAAAATAAGTACATCTGTCATATATTAGAACTGTGTAGAAATAAATGTAAATACTGGTCTTGTGTCATTTAGGCCACTTGGATAAAAAAAATGAAAAGGATCCAGTTCACCTTCAGAAAGGAAAAAATTACCCTTCTTGTACTAAGGGACAATGTAACCCCTTAGAGCTAGTAATAACCAGTCCCCTTGAGCCTCGCTGGAAAAAAAGAGGAGCATGTGACCTTAGGAATCGGTGGGGCTGGACTGGATCCTTGAGTAAATATTTTGGTTCGAGAAGTTTACACTCTCCAGAACCAGTGTTTCAGACTTTCTATGATGAACTACATGTGCAGTACCAGAAATCCCAGGAAAATCAATAAATTTGTTTTTGCAATTATCTGAGCATGTAGCCCAGTCTCTCAATGTCACTTCATGTTATATAGTAGTAGTAGGAAATCAATGGCCATGGGAAGCCTGAGAATTATACCTACAGACCCGGTTCCTGATGAATTGCTGGCTCAGAAGAATCACTCTGATAATTTCTGGGTCCCAAAAGCCTCAATTATTGGAAAATTTTGCATAGCTAGAGAAGGAAAAGAATTCACTCACCCCATAGGACGACTTAATTGTCTGAGACAGAAACTGTATAATAGTACCACAAAAAGAGTCACTTGGTGGAGTTAAAATCACACAGAGAGAAATCCATTTAGTAAATTCCCAAACTTGAAGACTGTGTGGACCCACCCGGAGTCCTACCAGCATTGGATGGCCCCCACTGGATTATACTGGATATGTAGGCACAAAGCTTACACCAAATTACCTGAACCAGTAGGCAGGTAGTTGTGTTATTGGCACTATTAAACCATCTTTCTTCCTACTGTCCATAAAAACAGGTGAACTCCTGGGCTTCCCTGTCTATGCTTCCCACAAAAAGAGAAGTGTAGCTATAAGAAATTGAAGACATGATAAATGGCCCCCTGAGAGAATCATACAATATTATAGGCCTGCTACTTAGGCACAGAATGGCTGATGGGGATACCAGACCCCTATTTACATGATCAACCAAATCATAAGGTTACAAGCTGTCTTAAAAATAATCATTAATAAAACTGGCAGAGCCTTGACTATTCTGGCTCGGCAAGAAACTCAGATGAGAAATGCTACCTATCACAATAGATTGGCTCTGGACTACTTGCTAGCAGCTGAAGGAGGGGTCTGTGGAAAATTTAACCTTACTACTTGCTGTCTACACATCGATGATCAAGGGCAAGTAGTTGAAGACATAGTTACAGATATGACAAAACTGGCACATGTGTCCCTGCAAGTGTGGCAAGGATTTGATCCTGGGGCCATGTTTGGAAAATGGTTCCCAGCTCTAGGTGGATTTAAAACTCTTGTAATAGGAGTTATAATAGTAATAGGAACCTGCTTACTGCTCCCTCATTTGCTACCTGTACTTCTTCAAATGATAAAAAGCTTCGTCACTACCTTAGTTTGCCAAAATGCTTCAGCACAAGTGCACTATATGAATCTTTATAAATCTGTCTTGCAAGAAGATGTGGGCAGTAGAAATGAAAGTGAGAACTCCCACTATTGAATGAGAGTCTCGAACAGGGAGAATAAGGGAGGAAAACACCCCTCATATTGTCTTAGCCCAGTTTCTGCCTCCAAAGAATGAAAAAGTAAAAACTAAAAGGCAGAAATGAAATCCACAGGCAGACAGCCTGGCACTGCACCCTGGGCCTGGTAGTTAAAGATCAACCCCTGACCTAATTGGTTATGTTATCTCTAGATTACAGACATTGTATAGAAAAGCACTGTGAAAATCCCTATTCTGTTCTGTTCCGTGCAGATTACTGTGCAGCCCCCAGTCATGTACCCCCTGCTTGCTCAATGAATCACGACCCTCTCATGTGCACCCCCTTAGAATTGTGAGCCTTTAAAAGGGACAGGAATTGCTCACTCGGGTAGCTCATCTCTTGAGACAGGAGTGTTGCTGATGCCCCCAGCCAAATAAACCCCTTCCTTCTTTAACTTGGTATCTCAGGAGTTTTGTCTGCCACTCGTCCTGCTACACCACCATGACTGGCTAATTTATTGTTATTGTTTTGTAGTGATAAAGTCTCACTATGTTGCCCAGGCTGGTCTTGAATTCCTGGACTCAAGCCATTTGCCTGTGTTAGCCTTCCCAAAGTGCTAGGATTACAGGCATGAGCCACCCCGCCATCCTGAAGTTTCTCTTAAGTGAGTTGATGCAGTTGAAAATGAACTTAGGGCTGCATGTGTGGCATGATTTACAAGTAATTTATCCAGTGTTGCGCCATAGGAACATTGAAGTGGGTATCATTTCTGATGTAAAGGCAGAAATGGAAAGAAAAAATAGAAAAAAGTGAGAGCAGGGGAAACAAATGAAAAATAAAGAAAACTCACAAATAGCTACATAAACAACTAATTTCAAAAAACTGTTTCTTAACTGGCCAGGGTATAGTCCTGAGATTTTTGAGAGACCACTGAAGGCTTCCAGCAGGGTCCCTTCTAGTGATAATGCAGGTGGATGGATGAGTTAATGATTTAAACTGTTAGAGATTTGCTGCAAACTTTCATCTGTCACTGCTACTTGGAATGCAGACTCACAGTTCTAATTGGAGCCTCCAGCATTGAAGACAGTATCAGTTGGTGTCACTGATTTCCTTCCCTTGACCACTGTCATTCTCATGGTAAGTGTTTTCTGCCCTCACGCTGAGAACTTTTATCAAACATATTTTTGTGCATTTGGGTGATCATTAGCCTGTGGTAGCTGAAACATTCCAGGTTATTTTAGCCTAGAAACTAGCCTGTCTGCTGAAAGAACATGCAAAGCTTCCTGCTAAGCTAGTGCACAATCAATATATAAGGGAAAGAACAGGTTCCTGTTTAGATTTAAATCCAATATGTGACAAGTTAATAGCTCAGTGTGTTTCTGCTTTTCCATGTCAGTTTTATGGGTGTGAAAGACTCTTCCACCTGCTGTAAACTTCAAAGGAAAGACAGGCGGAAGGGGAAATACACCTCTGTGTAAGTCTTCCTAATCTCTTATGATTAATTTCTTCTTCCATCTGATGAAAGAAAATGCAAACATCTCTTATTTGGCTCACAATTGAAGCCGAGTTCCATAAAGCTGCCTTTAGAAAGGTAACCTCTTTTGAACATATGAAAACCATCCAAGTCAAGATGTATTACATGGTGATTACAGTCTGACAGATGTTTTGAAGTTGTAATGTGTTCATCAGAAAGCACACAGAGCAGGGATGAGCGCTGACTGTTTGAAGATATTGAGGTTTATTCTGGCAACTGGAAAAACACACAAATGATGACTGAAGTTTGGGGACGCTTATGTTTCAGAAAACAGACAGGATTGGATTTCAATCACTGGTATATCAGAATTTGTGGGCATTGAACATGAGATTGTATCATGTTGCTTTATTTCTGCCGTGACAGTCACTGTCAAAATATTCTCTACTGAGGTAGAGCACTCTCACTTGAATTTAAGGGGGTCCACATTTGCTTTTCTATGCTGATAATTTTGACTCCACCTTATAAGTAATCTTTGGAATGAGATTCACGTCTAGTTGTCTCCTGAATCACACACAGGAGTTCCTGTTAGGAAACCTAATTTGTGTTTGTGCGGTAGTGTACTTTGGAAACTTTTCATTTCTCTGTGTTTTTAAAGAGCATTGTAGGAAAATAAATGGAGGTTTTTAATTTAGTTCTACTTTTACCACCTGGGTGAATATAGACAGTCTTGCTGAGAGACAGGACTAGCTGGATTTACTAGGCCAACTAAGAATTCTCAAGCATAGCTGTGGAAGGTGACCTCATCCACCTTTAAACATGGGGCTTGCAACTTACCTCTCATCCAGCCTATCAGGTAGTAAGGCGACCTCACTAAAATGCTAATTAGGCAAAAACAGGAGGTAAAGAATAGCCAATCATCTATCGCCTGAGAGCACAGCCAGAGGGACAATGATAGGGATATAAACTGAGGCATTCAAACCGAACCGGTAATGGCTACCCTCTTTGGGTACAAAGCTCCTTTGTATCTGAGCTGTTTTCACTTTCTTAAATCTTGCAAGTGCCCTTTTCTGGTCCGTGTTTGTGACAGCTCCAGCTGACCTTTTGCTCATGTCCACCACTGCTGTTTCCAGCATCGCAGACCCGCCACTGACTTCCACCCCTTCCGATCCAGCAGGGTGTCTGCTGTGTTCCTGATCCAGCTGAGGCACCCACTACCACTCATTATGGGGCTAAAGGCTCACTATTGTTCCTGCATGGCTAAGAGCCTGGGTTTGTCCTCATGGAGCTGAACACTAGTTGCTGGGTTCCACGGTTGTCTTCCATGACCCACGGTTTCTAATAGAGCTGTAATACTCACTGCATGGCCCAAGATTCCATTCCTTGGAATCTGTAAGGCCAAGAACCCCAGGTCAGAGAACAAGAGGCTTGCCACCATCTTGGAAGTGGCCTGATACCATCTTGGGAGCTCTGGGAGCAAGGACCCCCAGGAAAGTTGCTGTCCAACTTGCCTGAAAAAGAGAATATAGACTAAATTGTTTCGAGTTAAAACAATTTGGCTTCCTCCAGAGTTCTTTTATCTGTTCAACAGGGAAGAGCCTGCCTTGCCCTATAAATAATGACATTCAACCACCTTGGCATATTTATTTTGCAACTAGTTTAGGTCTAGGAATGTCATTGTAAGATTAATTGCTCAAAGCATGATGTTATTTGGGTAATCTCTGTGTGTCTGTGTGTGTGTGTGTGTGTGTGTGTGTTTACTGGATTGTACCATCTGTTCTGGGTTGGAAAACAAAATCACTTTTTCTTAAGAGGATTTTTGTCAATTACTCTCTTCTCTGTTTGATGCATTTCTATACAGGAAAAGGTTTTTTTTTTCTTTTTTTTTTAGGCAAATGTCTGTTAGGACCTTTAATTTCACAGTGAATGTCAGAGCTAATGAAAGTTCTGCTATCTATGAAATGACAATGAAGTATAAGCAAACTCATTAGGCATCTGGAACTTTCCAAGGAGTAGAATATGAAACTAATTGTATCCTGGTGGTACCAAAGCCACTGGAGAGAAACAGTATTTATACCTGCCTGATGGATGTATCACTTCCAGGTGCTCTAGAATCTATGGCTTGATTACATGACTAAACTATGTCTTTACCATTTCAAAACCTTACCTTTTCAAATGGCTTTTGCTGAATGGTATATTGTTGCAGTGCAATGTGGGAGATAACCTCAGAAATTGTCGTACAAACCTAGTCGTTGGGACTGCTCTGAGGAAGTTATTGAGGACATTAGTCTGTTATGTCATGCCATTTTGGGGAGGAAACTTGGAGAGACTTTTTGTTGTTGCTGTTGTTGTTTTTTGTTTTTTTTTTGTTTTTTGTTTTTTTGAGATGGAATCTGGCTCTGTCTCCCAGGTCGGAATGCAGTGACATGATCTTGGCTCACTGCAACCTGCGCTTCCTGGGTTCAAGCGATTCTCCTGCCTTAGCCTTCTACTTGTGTGCCACCATATAGGGCTAATTTTTTTTGTATTTTTTTAGTAGAGAGGGTAGAGAGGGGATTTTTCTTTTCTTGCTCTATGTGA